>NC_085028.1:10082071-10133441 GCF_963692335.1 Osmerus eperlanus
GTCTCCCTCTCCCTCCCCTCCCTCCTTTCTGTTTCCCTCTCTATATTTACTAGTCCCTCTAACCTCCCCCCCCCCCCCCCCCCCGTCACACATTTCGATATGTTGGTCTGTTTCTGTCCACTCGCACTAGTGTTCAGCCGGCTCTTGTTCTCTCCCAGTCTCTTTCTTCTTTCTCTCCTGCTCCCTTCCACCCTCTTCCATTCCTTTCCCCCCGCTCCCTTTCCCAGACCGCTGTGTCCTTCTCCTGCTCTCGCCATCCTCCAACCTCTCTCTCTCTCTCTCTCTCTCTCTCTCTCTCTCTCTCTCTCTCTCTCTCTCTCTCTCTCTCTCTCTCTCTCTCTCTCTCTCTCTCTCTACTCTCTCTCTCTCTCTCTCTCTCTCTCTCTCTCTCTCTCTCTCTCACCCTTATTCTCCACGCCAACGCCACCCTCCCCCTCCCCACCCCCCCCCCTGCCTTTTCCATCCATCACCACCTCCCCTCCTTCCTCATCGTGCTCTCTATCTATCTCTCTCCTGTGCACCATTGGGACCTGAGTGGCACCTTTGGAGTCGGGCCATAAAAAGGCCCTATAAAAAGGCCCAACACAGAGAAAAAGGGGTAATGATGAAATTTAACTGCTCGCCTCTGTGCACCTGGGGTCCGTGTGTGTGTGTGCGCGTGTGAGAGAGTGTCTGTGTGTGAGGGAGAGAGAAAGAGAGAGGCCTGGGTATTGAACCAGAACTGCCCCGCTATGGGGGTCAATGTCATGGCCCTGCCAGGAGAGTTATCTCTTTTTAAAGATGCACTATAGATTTTGTTGGGAACTCATTTGCACCCCCGTAAAACGGAACCGACGGGGGAAGTTTAAAATAAAAAGAAGGGTCCTGACAGACTGTGAAGATACCGTACTGCTAAGAGAATGGGCAGCAGTGGGCCGATACCACAATGTGACACTGCTGAACCCTCTACGCACCAACGAGATGCTCCAGACAGACATGGAATTGCATTTCATTCTATTGAACAACTATGGACTTACACCTATGGATTTTATATGGCAATCGTGTACACTGTGGTGGCTGAAATAGCATGTTGTTAAACTGATTCATGAAGTACATTGCCTCTATGTTGTTTTTATGTCGTATTGATATTAGAGTGCCAGAAAATAAATGAAAAGATCATATAAAACCCTAACGACCGGACTGCCCTTCCATATTTGGCAGCCTGCTATTGATATGTTGCTGACGTCTCCAGCTAGCCTATGTGTGTACATTCACTACCAATCCGTCTGTCACCTAGTTATTAATAGGACTAGGCTGGACGATGCTCTACGTACACACACACACACACGTGTATTAGGGCAGGAATATTTTCAGTTCCCCAGTCCTTCCCCTATGTCCAATCCCTGACGCCCCCCCCCCCAATCCCCCCAACCACCTCCCAGCTCCGACCTCCCACCTGTCCCTGGCTGCGAGCCTCCCAGGCTGGCACGCCGGTATGGAAAATCCCCTTCTTTGCTGGTGCGTCTGTGCCAGAGGAGGGTGGGACAGGAGAGCAGAAGAAGAGAGCAGCGGTAGCAGCAGCATGGTGAGTGACAGGGCCTGACACTGGCAGGGCTGTGAGCCCAGGCCTGGAGCCCCTCCCTCGAAGCTCCCGCCAACAGCCAGCAGAAAACCCCCAGCCCCAGGCCAGAATTAGCCTGAGGCCTTGAGGCCCCACCAACTCAGCCTGGGATACAATCCCTCGGGCTCCTGTCCACTTCCATAGAACCCAAATCCTTTTTTTTCTGAATCCCAACAGCTGCAGCGCAGGGTCTCCATACAGGGGCTCCAGCCCATTCCAGAATCAATCTCCCAATGGGATTCTTCTGCTCACACTCTTAGCAGACTCTCCAGAGGGGTCGACTTGATTCCACACACGCTCCCCGTGGAGCAGAAGCAGACTGAATGGGTACAGTTAGTTATTCATACCATAGGGATACACCATTGCAGCGTGGCTATGTCATTTTCAATGCTAACACCAAAGGCCACACACGAAATACATCCCTCTATCGGAATGGCCATTCCAACCGCTCCGCCCATTTAGATGGTACAATCCGACGCAAACCAGAGGCATGCATAAATTACTGCCATTACTGCCACTTCCCGCAAATGGCTTATTACTGAAAAGGGATTACGGCGAGACACATACAAACAACACAAACACGCTAATCCTCATTAGGCAGCATTGAAAGCTCCTCTGATGTGACGGTGGTGGTGGTTTAGGGGTGGCAGGGGAGGTCTGCTGGTGGGGGTTGAGCAGCCACACAGGCAGGAGCTAGACAGTCAGCAATCACTTGAGCCGATGGGCCAGAGTCAAGGGGAGAAAGCACACCCACAAACACACACGCACACTGTCCATGCACACATGCATACGCACGCATGCACACCTTGTGAGTGACGTTGCACTGCCTGATGACAGAGAGTGATCGAGATAAGATGGGAGGAGGTGGGGAGAGAACGGGGGGCAGACCAAGAGAGAGAGGGAAAAAGACTAACATTGTCCTAAGACAGAGCATGGTTCAAAACGTTGTCTTAAGAAGAGCCGAGTTGAAGACAAACGTTTTGAGGGAGAAAGAATAGGCGGCAAAAAGAGGGGAGGAGAGGAGGAGAAAAGAGGGAAAAGAGACTAGGTAACACAGCCAACGTCGCTGGCACAGATCAGGGGGACCCCTCCTGCTTTCTGGATCTGCCAATTCCAGTGTAATAACAGATAAATAGAGAGGAGCCATCAGGCCACAAAGGCAAACAGCTTGGGCCTGCCAAAGGGGGGAGAGAGAGAGAGAGAGAGAGAGAGAGAGAGAGAGAGAGAGAGAGAGAGAGAGAGAGAGAGAGAGAGAGAGAGAATGTGTGTGTGTGTGTGTGTGTGTAACTGCTACGAGATGTATGTTTGCGAAAGAGAGCGAGATAAATCAGTTGGTCGGGATAGTCCGAAAGAAAGAAAGAAAGAAGGAAAAATAGATAGAAAGAGAGAGGCAGTAGCTGACGGTTGGCGGTTGGCTCCTGGCCCTCACTCATCTGAGCCCTGCTCTCCAGCCCCGACGCTGTCTCGCTGAATGATAAAGCAGACAGATTGGCTCCCAACCGGCAGGCTCTTCAGTCCCCCAGGCCAGCCCTGGAGGGCCCAGCCTGAGTGCCTCTTTAGCCATTCAACGGTTAATGCGCCAATTTGTTTTCCAGCGGGCCTGAAGAAAGAATTGATAGCAATGTGCTGTCATGGCCACGGGCAAATACAGATAAAATGCTCTTATTTTCACTGTGATTTGCTTAATTGGCCGCAGTAGGGATGGACGACTCATGGCATCAGGAGAAGAGGGACGTCCATGCCAAGGCGGCATGCAGACCTTCACCAAGACTCCCCTCCACTGCTACTGGCATCCTATTGCCACCCGCCACTTTATACCCCCTGAACTGACCTAATATGCTGCCTGACCATTCTTTAAGCTATCCTTTTGAAGCCGCTACAGAGACGGATACAGTTGGTTGAGGTATAAGAAATAAAAAAAACGAGGTACCAAAAAGAACCACAAAATGAGAGGTGCAAGTCACACACTAATTACTGGAGGTTTTGTTCAGGGAAAATATCTCTGCACGTTCACAACAAATTAACCATGGAAATCTAACACAATTGTCCAACGAGGACTCGTCGGACAATTTCGAGGACAAAAACGAGGACTCCCTCTGCAGTTTCTCCTCAATCTTTTTGTATCCTTCCCTAATGCCGGGGAACCAAGAACCTTTCTTTATCTCTTCATTCTTTCAGCTTGCAAAAAAAAAAGAGTGTTTTGGTGGGAAATTGTGATAAGCAGTCAGTATTGATGCCAAGTGTTTAAAACAGCATGTGAGAGGTGTCACCAGTGTGGCTGGATAGTTGCTCCACATATGAGGAAAGGCGAAATAAAAAGAGAAACCATAGTTGAGGATCACTGTCCACTACAGTACCATCAGAGAGAGACAGAGAATAGGATTAATTCCAAAAAGAAAAAATAATACAATTCATAAAGTTTTGCACTTGTTGAGCAGAGATGCCAAGAGTTAGGAATATATTGTACAGTAGTTTGGTGCTGGCGTCCCTACACGGGCCCCAGAATAGCACAAAAGAGCAGAAATGGAGCAGAGACCAATGAGGGAGAGCATCGACAAACAGATCAACTAAGGAGAAAGTGAGACAGAAAACAGAGAGATCCAATGAAATAGAGACAGATTAGGGCACAATCAAAGAGAGAGAGAGAGAGGGAGAGAGTGGGGAAACAGAAGAGAGAAAGCAAGTCTCTGCAGGGTGTGAAGATGCCGTCTCACCGGTGCGTCAGCCAGTCAGCACGCTGACTGTTGCGTCGGTGGAGGTGGCTGCTGGTCAGAGTGTGAGAGGTGTTAATAGGCCCCACGCAGGGCCCGCAGCTGAGCACGCCGTTCACTCCCCACCCACACGCTCAAGGTCGAGGATTACCTCACGCCCTGCGACCAAGCAGATGCTTCTGACAAAACACATCACTCCCTGGAGGAGAGATGGAGAGAGGAGAGAGAGAAGGGAGAGAGGAGGAGAGGGAACGAGCGAAAGGCTGTGTCCTTTCCTCCACCTCTTCTGTCTCTCACTATAGAGCAGAGCTGGACCACCTACTCTAGTGTTGACAACCACCCACCCATGCATGCACACACACACACACACAACCTATTCCCAATACATACACCTGGATACACACAGGTGGACCGGAAGGACTTGAATTCCTTATGCCAAGGATGACCTGGCCTGCCAGGATTTAGTCCAACCAAGAACTACTAATTTGACTGATACCTCCAATGATTACATTGCAACTGGACGAGGGTCAAACCATTCTGGAGGTGGTCTCTAGTGATGAAACAGACCACCCAGCCCCTCCTCACACCCTGACATGCCCAGAGGACAAAGGGGGGAGGAAGGGAAGGAGAGACGAGGAGGGAGGGAGAAAGGGAGAGAGAGATGTATAGATGTGCTATACTCAAATGACAAGCCCACTGGTCCCATGGCAAGACGCAATTAATGACCCATGCCCACATTACTGGATGAAAAATCCCCACTGTCTGAGAGAAGCCCGTCCAGCTAGTCAGCTGGAGTTCTTCATCAGGTCTGGGTGTGAGAGCACTGTGTGTGTTGCATACCCCTAGTCAAAGATTGTTTTACACATTTGTTCCAAATCACATACTGTGGACAAGTTCACCTAAAGAACATTTGGTACAGGTCATTTCCACTTGACCAACTGAATAAACTCCGATATACCAGTGACTTATTTAGCAATTAGCACAAACTACCATAATGGCGGTGTGTTCAGCAATGCTACAATAAACAATCTTGCCAATCTGATGCATGCAAATTGCTCTCAGAATAGCATGGGTTTATAGACTAACGTATTATATTCACCCCTTCCAGATCTAATTTATTATCATGCATATCTTGCCATCTAAATTGAATACAGTGCGTAAACGCGTGAAAAATCCCTTTGAAAGACTGGCCTTATCTTATCTCAGGGCCCTATCTTATCTAGGGATCTTGCATTCTTAACAGGAGGATGCGTCGAGACGAGGCATCGTGTTTCAGGACGTTCTCTGTGTTTTTGCTGGCCTTTTCACAAGATATGTCACAAGATCCATCCACTCTTTGCAAACTTTTAAAGGAACCTTCCGTCAATGTTAATTGGCATTTATCAAGTTAACATATTTTTAATTAAGACCAATTATCAGATTAGAAATTATGTTAATTACCACATTGCAAGATACTTACATAAAATATAGAGCAAATTGCTTAAAAATGACTGTTCCAAACCCATACAATGGATCTAATAGAAAAAGATAATTACCCAACAAGTAAATTATCTTGCTACGGACAGTACTTATTAAAAGTTAACAAGTGCTCATTGACAATTATTAGAACCTTAATTAAATATGGATGATTGTTTGTTAATTGAATCTATTTCGGGGCCATCAGAGTTCTAATCCTAGAGTCAGGAGTGATGGTCAAGAATAGCGTAAAAATAGCAGGTACATATCTGAGATCAAGTAGCCCGATCTATGTCAACCTAACCCCTCTGACAGAGGGCACGCACAGAATAGAGTTTGAGATTGCCACAAGGAACAGGCTCCTTTCACAGTATTGTAGAATGAACTTTGTGACAGTGCAGTCAATTAGTGCAGTCAATATATGCAAAAATGTGATGTATGTGATTGGTATGTAGGTTTGCATGTGCCTGTGTGTGGCAGGCTGTTAAGGGGGTGTGAATTGGGCGGCGCTCTCTTGCTGATGTGTACTTGATAGCGAGCAGGTAGAGATAAGGGACCACACATCAGATTTGTGGCTTATCTGTGCATGAGGTAGCTTAGTGGAGGACAGTGCACTACACTGCGTAACACCCAAACCTGCCAGGCAGGTATACAAACACAAACATTCCCTCCAAAATCACAAAACGTAAACCAGCTGATCTGCACTGCTAATGGACAAACTAATCCAGTGTCAAACACACCGCCGTGTCTGCGCTTTTTGCAGGTCACATTGCAGCGCCCCAACCCCCCTCTCCACTCCTCCATCTTTCCCTCCACATCTTGACCCTCAAGTGGAACCTTTCCCAGGGACAACAGCCCTGAGGCAGCCCTTCTCCATGCAGGGAGGAGGCGGGTTCCGCAGGGTGGTGGGGTTGGGGGGGGAGGGGGGGTTAGGGTTAGGGAGGGGTCGTATGGTCTGGGCATCCACACCTCCCTACCCATGCTGCACTGGAAGTTCCCACAGCTCACAGTGCTCAGTGGATATAGGGAGCCATCCATCAGATCCCTCACTGATTCACCTCAATGCTTCCTCCCTCACTTCCTCACCATGTCCCTCCCTCCCTCCCACCCTCCTTCCCTCCCTCCTGCCACCATCGCTCACCCTCATCCTTTTTCACTCATTTTCGTTTTTTCATTTCTTGCTCTTAAACAAGTGGATTAAAAGCTTGCTGTCAAACAAAATACATTTCTGAACCCTGTCACTTTCACTCAAAACAATCCTGTCTCGGAAATTCTCATCTATTTCATCTTTGTTAATTTGGGGTGTGACTGTAAAAGAGAGGTGAAATTAGTTAAGTGTTACTTTAGCCAAGCTTACCCTGACACACACGCAAGCATGCAGGTACACACACACACACACACACACACACACAAGCTCCCTCTTCCCCAACCAGGATGTCCACCACAGGTGGAGTGAGCAGCCTGCAGGATTAGATGTTGGTGGGTTCACCGGGAGCAAGGCTGGCCTAGAACACAGAGAGAGAGAGAGAGAGAGAGAGAGAGAGAGAGAGAGAGAGAGAGAGAGAGAGAGAGAGAGAGAGAGAGAGAGACACGAGGAGGAAATAGAGCGGACACTGGACCGGGGCCCGTACTGTCACGCCATTAAAACAGGGTGTCGAACATCCATTCCTACCCCCCCAACCACGTCCTGCTCTGTACTGCTCCCCCTCTAGCCCCCCCTGCCCCCACACCCCCTGCTCCCTAATCCCTTTATGCCAACTCACTCAAGAGTAAGGCATGTGTGAAAATTGAGGACTTTCTAATACACAGGCTGTGGCCCTGGCTGCCCTGTGGTGAGGGAGAGAGAAAGACAGAAAGAGAGATAGACACGGAGTCTGCCGAGGTGCATTCTAAGAGGAATTGTATCATAATCAACGATGACTTCTGCTCTGTCACTGTCCTTCGTCCTGCCGAAAAAATATCTCCCTCCCTCACCTCCCTCCCTCCGTGGGCACTGACCGCATTGACCACATGTGCTTAGGTGTGGATGAGTAGGGACACAGGGGGAGGGGGAGGGTTCTCATGCTAGTGAGATGGGGGGGTTAAAGGAAGGTCTTGACGAGTCTGTAATGACTTTGAACCATCGAGTGAGAGTCTGTGCTTTAGGTGGGGGTTTTGTGTGTGTGTGTGTGTGTTGGGGGGGGGGGGGGGGGGGGGGGAGGAGCTGTCAAAAGAGGAAGTGATTCCTTGCACTTTGTGGTATACAACCCCAACGGCTGCATCAGAACAAGCTCCCCCTCCACTCACCCCCCCCCAACACACACACACCTGCCCCTCCGCCATTCTACAAAGGCTGCTGTAGCCCCTGCACGTTGTGTTATTCTCTGTGTCTGATGGTGGCCGTCTGCTTACATCTCATGAGCCGGGTTCCTAGTCAGAGCAGACAATTTGCTCAGTGTGGGAGCCATTGATGATATTTCGTTTTGTTTGCCGTGTGCAACTTGTCTCTTCTCCCACTGTGCAGTAATATGGCTATTTGCTCAGTCAATTTGATACTCTCAGCATCCCAAACACATGCAGATATCGTGGACGACGCCAATTGCAAGAATTGTGACACCAATCTAACAGGAAGCCAGCTGTTTTTCCAGTTTGAAACAACAATCATGGTGTTTTGCTGGTTGGTAAAATCATTCACAAGTTAATATTGGTGTGCATGTGAGCCGGCAAAAAAATTTGGGTTTTGCCCATTACAACCATGCTTGATTGGAACTTGTCAAACTAGTTTCATTATTTTAGGTTTCACATAGGAAATTAGAAATTGTCATACTGGAAATTTCTGGCATACTCCAAATTTTAGATAAGCTACAGACAAACGGTACAGACACTGCACAATAACAAGGTGTTACAGAGAGTTCAAATAAGTGTGTCTGCGTTGGTCTGTAAAGGAGATGTCCTTAGAGGAGCCAACACTCCAGAACGGACAGGAAATGAGGATACAGTGGCCTGTTACCTCACTTCCTGCTGGGGGGTGTAGCTATGGTCCAAATGAAATACATACATGTTCAAGTTATGTCCCAATAACCGATAAGATTACTGCTGGGTTCCTCTCTGAAAAGGATGCTGTGAATCAATTGGGCACTCTGGTCAAGAAGAAAAGTATTATATAAAAATATTGTTGCTAGTAGTTCAAGGCAGAACTAGCCATAGCTCTAAATGAACTACAGATGTTCAGGATTCTATGAAAGAGTGAAATAGAGCAAGGTCCTCAAACCTAATTATTCTAGTCTTGCTAATCTAGATCTCTGTTTGCTCAAATGTTGGTTGTGTATGACTACACTCGTCTACCATATTCCCAGAGTGCGATCTCAAATCCTTCTGATAATATCTTACATTAAGTATTCTGTTCAGGCGTTATGGTAGACATAGGTTGAACACAATGCCAGCCAACACAATGGGTCAAACTGGGAGCCAATTCAGAGAATCATTCCTAAGTCATCAACCATCAACCCTGCAGCCCTAAAAACCCTAGATAAGGGGGGGTCACAGTCTGTGATGGCCCCTTCCTGTCTCTCTGGGGGTCTGGGGAGGGTTTTGTGATAAGCTCAGGCCATCCCACTGGGAGTCCCCCCCCCCCCCCCCCCCCAACACCGAATCACACCTCGACTCCAGATCATATCATCCGCCCTGTGAATGTGCGTGGATGCGTAGACACACACGCCAAAGCACAAAAGAATGAAAACTGACAGAGGGCAAGACACAATACATATCATACCCTCTATATGTGATCCGCCTCTTGGAGTAAAGTGCAGGAAGGGGGCCTTTGTACAGATCAAGGCCAGACTGAGAGTGGTGTCAAATCCGTGGGGGAGATTCAAGTTTGAACGGAAGGCCTGTCTGGACCTCTTTTCACAGGTCTCACTGCACTATAATACCAGCTATATATTCCATTTCACACGCGTGAGTAGACAAGCAAACCTACAAATCACTAAATACATTTCAACCTTAACCTGTACTAAACAAATACAAACACTCAACAACCAAGTACGCATGTGCGCACACACACACACACACACGCAACCTCCGTCTCCCCACACTGCCCCCTGCCGCTCAGGTGCAGGCGTGGCCTCCCCTCTGTCCCCCTTGTTGCTAGGCAACGGGTTCTTTGAGCGGACACCCACCTGCCTTCAGGCTTCAGTGGTCTAAATTTGGTCTTAATTGCAAATTGAGTGGGAGAGCCACACAGACGCCCCCTGAATGAGAAACAGGGAGTCGGGCCAGGCTGCTGGATGTGACAGGGGCTCATTCAGATGCAATGACAGTGACAGGGAGAGGAGGAGGAGAGAAGGATGAGAGGAGAAGAGGAGAGGAAAGGGTGAGGAATTGTGCGGAGACTAGTGGAGCAGAGTTCAAGTGACAACCATAGTCAACAAATACACCCAAGCCCTTACACTGCAGGCTTTGGTGTGTGTGTGTGTGTGTGTGTTTAGCCCATGCTTGATAAACACATTCAGAAAAACAGTCAATTGTACTGTCAGGAATCGAAAGGTCTGTATCTCTGCATCAAATGTCCACATCATCTTAACGATGATCTTAAAACATGAATCTTCAGTAGTAATCCTTTGTAAAAGTTACATACCACAAAGGTTTTCACATAACTGTACAGAGAATAAAGCGTAAATATTTTACAATCAGTTCAAAAAGTTCAAGTGCTCCATCACAAACTTACTGAAACTGCACTGGACACTATTTTCAGACTGTTGACCCTAATCCAGGTCAAATACAAGAACGTTTGATCAGATCTGCAAGAGAACCTTTTCTTACTCCAATAGAACCCTTGAAAAGGGGCGTATTGGTGAAGCCCTATTCGCTAAATTCAATTACCACAGTTCTATTGAGAATCCCACTGGAGACAAGACTGGACCGGATGCTCATTTCGACTCCTCTTTCCCCCCAAATCCCCATAGAAATCTCCTTCGCTCGGACAATGCACTTTTTCCCATTTGAAAAAAAAGAAAGGAAATCAATATCTGGTTTCAATACATGGGAAAGCCGATCAATACTCTTTCCTCTTTTCTCGCACTCTCTCCACCTCTGGCAAACAGTAAACAGAAAACAAAGGTGTATGGTTATTCGGAGGTTAGGGTCAGGGGAAGGGAGAGAATAGACGTTTGATGAAGGACTGCTCAGGTAGGATTCGGCCCTGGGAGGCAGGCGGAGGTTTTGCCTTGTTCAATGCTCTTTAACCCTTTCTGTTCAGGAGTGGAAAACTGGAGGCCATGATGCAAACAGTATGAGTACAGACACTCAAGCAGAGAATTACATTGCATTATTTAGCAGACACTCTTATCCAGAGCGACTTACAGTAAGTACAGGGACATTCCCCCGAGGAAAGTAGGGTGAAGTGCCTTGCCCAAGGACACAACGTCATTTGGCACAGCCGGGAATTGAACTGGCAACCTTCTGATTAGTAGCCCGACTCCCTCACCGCTCAGCCACCTGACTCCCTATAAATACATAAGTACCTGAATAGAGAAATATAAACTTTTACCTCTCGAGATTTTGTACATGCATGACAAGAGAGGATGTGTAGGAGAAAAGGAGCAGGGGGAAAGGGTTTGATCACCAAGACCAGTCTCACACCTCCCTAGTAGGACAAAGATGACACATCAAACTGAGGGTTTCCTAACCTTCATCACAGTATTTCTATACACAATTGCATGGGTAACTTCTTGATTCATCAAACACTGATCTATTTAATTCATACGATAGAGACATCTGGCATGACAGTTTCTCCTTCAGGGCCTTCTCCTTTTTGTTTCTTAAGACATTTGGCGCGGGACATTTTGTCAGAATTTATATAATTAACAAAAGAATCATTGGACTTATTATACTTCCACCCACAATCTCGTCGATCCCACCCCAATCTTAACTTGAACACCCCTGTACTACTACTCCAGGGTTAATGGAGGTGGGCATTATGGGGCCAACAGCACTCAACAATGGCCCCTCCTACCCAGACAGGCTAGCGCACACACACACACACACACACACAAACACAAACACACACAGACAAACACACACAGACAAACATACACACACAATGGGCACCAAGAGAGATCTATAGTACCCTACAGAGTCGTTGTCTCCCTGAAATAGAAAATTACAAACAAATTGCTGAGGGCCTGCACATAATTTAAAGACTTGTGGCAAGTTTATGACTTGCTAATGTTACTAATTACATGCCCGTAAAATACTTAATTAATTGGGGGGCCAATGAAAGAAGAAGTGGTAGGAGAGAGGGAAAAAAAGCAGTAAATAAATAAAAAAAAGTGGAAAAAAGATAAATAGATTGAGAGGGAAAAAAAAACAAGAGGGAGGAAAGAGAAGAGAGAAAAGCGGTTGTGCTTGTGTTTGTTATTATGGTTCCACTACATTGGGTTTTACAGCCTAAGGAGAATTTAGTGGCTCTTGCTATTTGCTGGAAAGAAAATGCGAGTCACTGGGAAAATGCAGCCATTACGATCAACCCCTTGCTGATACCTAATATGCCCCGCTTTCCCCCCACGACTTCGCCAAAGTGTCTGTAATCATATTATTGTAAATGTTGGTGGAGTTAATTGCATGGAGAGGAAAATAGGTTCCGCTCGACGGGTTATGGAGAATTTTTCGAAAGTTTGTTTGCCCTCTGGAGTATTGAGGCTCTAATAGTGGTTGAGAGGAGGAAGAGTGAAGGAGAAATAAAGACGGAGGAGGAGAAGGAGTGGTGGGAGGATGGCACTTCAGTGGGAGAGCATGAACTTCTTCACCCCATGGCATGGACAATGGAGTATGACGTCTTTCCCACCAAAAGAGAAAGAAAAAAAATCGAACCAGGTTTGCTTCGTGAAGTGACATGAGAGATTTGACAAAAGTTTTTTTCTACTGTCTCTTGGAGGGTGAAATCAACTGTCTTGTGCATTTATATCCTCAGGCGAATTACTGTCTCTGTTTCAGCCGAATACAGAGGAAAACATGCACATGCAAATACAACAAGTATTTCATGAAATACGTGATGCTAAAACGTACAGGGGCAATTTAAGTATGGTTAGTTGTAGAAGTCAAATTCTGAACAAGTTTTAGAAATGAACTATATAGTATAGATACAGCTTATTATTTCAGGGAGTATGCATATTTTCAGTACACTTGAGATAGGACTCTTCCACATACGCAAACACACACACAAAACATACCACCCCCCTGCCAGTCTCCAGCGATGTTAGAGAGCAGAGAGGAGAACGAGGCCCACCTGAGCTGCACAGGCCACTCTGGCCTCACCCGGGAACATTAGTCATTTTGCTGCTCATCGCTGAGGCTCATTTAGCAAGGCCTTTCCTCTCTAACCATCATCAATATTCCCCCCTAAAGAGGCTCCCATTGTGAGCTGTTAGAGAGGGCTGCCCTGCCCCTGCACTGGGTGACACAGCTCAGCCTCTTCAGCCGCCTTGAAAAGACCCTGGTAATCAAGTTTTAGGAACTCCATGGACCCAAGATAATCAAGTATTGTCGGGTTTCCATCTTTCAAATGATTTGATATTTGGCTATTTCGAGGTCTTATGTATCACATGTATGGACAGGAGATGGTTGAGAATTGGATTGTGTGACAAAATGGAGGCTGGGGCAAGGGATTACTTCCTATCCTGTCCTGACTGGAAGCCCAGGGTGAGCAGAGGACACAACTGAATGATGACCAAGACCTGCTAAGTAGCCACAATAACATGATATAGTTAAATGACCTACTATCAGTAAAATTTGTTTGTCCTCCACCAAAAATAATTGACAGGGATAAGTGAGGAGTATCCCTTAAAACAGGGATAAGTTAGGAGCACGATACATTTCTCTGTGTATGCACACGAGGAGAAAGTCGCAACTCTTTGTCATGCTTTGGGTTCCCAATCCTTTATCTTGTACAATTCAACACGTGTTCCACACAATTTCCCTTAACTGTGACAATCTTCGGTAGAGCAGCCGATGGCAGAGTCCATGCGGAGAGATTGATGCCCCGGTAATGCCACCGCACGATTCATCACTAATTCACTCTTATTTATGGCAGGTATTCAGAGGAGGGAGAGGGGGAAAAAAGTAAGCGAGAATGAAAGAAAATGAGGGACTGGATTACACAAAAGTGGAGAAAGGGAAAGCCCCTCTGTAGGATAGAAGTTATTAAATCCTAGATAGGGGCAAAAGTCTGTTTCCGAAGACAACTAAAAATGTACTTGTACTAAGATGCGTTTATAAGGTTGTGTGTATTTCAGATGCATGCTCAGAGGCGTTGAGCTTGTTTGTTTTCAAATACCCAAGGGGGGGGGGGGGGGGGGGGGTTGTAGGAATAGGGTTGATGGGCATGGAGTACATTAGGTCACAGTGATGCTGACAGAAGGGGCAAACATAACTTCCCGCGCCCTCCCTACCCATCTACAGGTAAAGAGCACAGCATAGCATAGCATGATCCCTGGATTCATGTTGGGGTCTGGCCGGCAAAGCAAAAATGCTGACTAAAGGGCTGGATGATTGACAGAACCATGTCCTTAAAAATATCTTCTTTCGTTCTGCCTTATCTCTGCGGCTCTAAAAAAACAACAACGTTTAGAGTGAGATTTTCTGTGGTGCCAGAGTCACTGCTGACAGCACCATTTGGACCGTTTGAGTCAGAACAGAAACACAATACAGACGACTCTTCTGAAGATAATTTGAAATTAGAATCAATATTGAAGACATGATTCTGCTCATGCACCACATTACTACCAAGGCACGAACACAAACGATGATGGAATTCATAATATCTAAATCAACACCATTAGACTGAGCCTGTCTGATTGTAAAACAAATATAATATTTGTTTATATAAATATATAATAAATAGTTGAGGACCAAATCTGGATACTGTTAATGAATGTGTTGTTGTGATGATATAGTATTACAAGTACTTTGCGTTTGTGGTTCAGATCACAGTTTCAAATCAAAAACGATTACTTGTCATTATTAAATGTATTTTACAACTTCCATGTTGTGTGCTGTACTGAGTGGAATGTAAGCAGGCAGTTCACTTCTACAGTGTGTACAGCCATTATATACAGTACATTTGAATATACAATATACATGTATTAAATGTGTCCAGAGGTTCCTGCATGGCTACAGCTGACAAGGCTTGGAAATTAGGTGGCAAATGTATGTTATTAGGCACTGAATCCTCTTATCTTCTATGTGTGTGTGTTTGCACTGAACACACAAGTATATCTAGATTTCCACATAGGTGATTTGTTTTCATTACATTTCCATTGGACCATATTTGCTTATGTATTCACACATTTCACAGTATTTGCTTTGAATTTGCAGCAAATTATGCAACGTGCTTTAATAGATGCAATCTATAGAGATGTAAAACCACAAGTTCTTACTGCAAAATAAGAAAGAACTATTATGGGCTAGATGTTCTTAGAAATTGCCCCAGTTTTTAGATTTACTGGTTTACCTGAATGATATAGTTCTAAGACTACTGTAATATTGGACCAAAATAATTCGGCTTTCAAAGGGGTTTTCTAATTTGAAATTTGTACAAGATTTGCACCAATGTGGTCTTTGGATCTTAAGTATTGATGCTTTCAAATAGATTACACAGAATTAGCACCCGTGTTAAATTCAGCCCTACCCTTCTCTTCCTCATAGTCTATTTATCAGCAGATAGCTCTTTTCACCTCACATTTAATTTTACATTCAAAAATTCCACTCCACTTCCAAACATGATTAAACTCGATCGCAAAACGGGTAAACAAAAATCCTCGCTACGAAGGCAATTTTGTACAGCTGCAATTTTCTGGTTCTTTTTTTTTTTTCTCCCCCCAGTGAGTGCTCGGTCCGTTCATTCGGTTATGGAAGAGAACAGGAGAACATGGGTTGTTTTTGCCGTGGTATTTATTAATGTTTTGGTACCAACAAGGATGTGGGGCACCTACTGAACTGACCACCTTGACTGCCACTGTCTCCTAGAATAGGCTGAACAAATGACAGCAATTTTCCATTTTCATTTGTTGACCACTTGATCATGTGCCACCCTGCCCTAGAGGATGTTCTCTCATTCATGGCCGACCACAAGCCCTATAGACACCTGCAGGTCCCGCTATGATCAACTATCAAGCCGCAGAAGCACGCCTACTGCGCCAGAATACGGTCACACACATTGAAGCGCAAAACACAAACACACAAGGCAAAAGAAATAAACAGGTCACAAGGCTATGTGCCTCACGCACACAAAACCACAGAGAGGGAGGGAGCTCAGACACAGATGCAAACACACATGTATATTCACACTCACACTTGTGACCGCACACACAGACGCAGAGAGCAAACACACACACAAAATACGGCTCTGGATATGTTTTGTGATATTCCCCATTATCTAGTAAATACTGTATTAATAATACTTAACGTAACAGAAAAACTGACTTTAACATACTGTTGTTAGGAGCAAGAAGCAGGAATACTTATTCAGGCCCACAGCCACATCACATCCTCCTCTGTCTATCCAACTTCCATCCCCCTCTCCCCCTACGCAGCTTGGCTCGCTCGTCTCCCTCTTTCCCTCCTCCGCGCCTCCTCTCCTCCACTCCCTCGGTCTTCCTTGTCTTCTCCATTCATCCACCATGTCCCCCCTCTCCACAGAAGAGGACAATGGGGCCCAAGCTGCGGACAGCCACGGGGCCACTCCAGTCGATAGAGTCTTTTCACTGCTAGGGCCCGGAGGGGCTCGGAGGTAAAATCCTACAACTTGGCATGCCCGCTTGCCAACCGAGGATGCCGTGTCTGCCAGCATGGCTCAACGTTTTTCCGCTGCTTTTCTCTGTCGTTCAGGCTTCAGTCTTTACAACGGTTTCTTTCAGCGGTCTGGAGTCCCCTTTTCAATAGAATTCCCATGATGCAAAACATGTCAGAGATGGGTTGAGGAAGCAGGAAAACACGATAATCAGAAGTCTTTGAATGGTTTTTAGTTTTACAGGAATTAACTGCACCTGGAAACTCATTTTGTTGAGTTTCAGACCAAGTTATTGTAGAGGTTTGAATAGCAGCTCTATTTAGGATGAACCATGAGAGCGGGTTTATCCTCCGAGTCATACCAAGTTTAAGAGTGTAGTGAATGCCATGTTAAAACACCAGAGTACATTCAAATACAAGGTGCAGTAGGAACAGTAGGTTATAGGCATTACAAGGTAGCATGCCCCACCCCCCAACCCAGACAATTTTCCAAGAGCCATGAAGGTTGTTAAGGTGGTGGGGGTGGGGCGGCTATCTGCCCTCATTTTCCAACAGGGTGACCCTCAGGCACGTCACCCCTCCCACTCCCATCCACCATCACACACACACATACACACAGGTAGCACTGCCCTTCCTCTAATCAGGATGGCAGAGAGGGCATCAAAGACAGGCCGGTGCATGGGAGGGGTGGCGGGCAGGTACATAAAAGAGCGCTGGCATGAAGAGTGATGGTCTGGGGGGGCGCTGCGTTTCGCCCTGCCTATTTTCCCCCCCACCACCCCCCCCCCCTCCGGCCCCCAGCTACTCTCCCCCTCCACCCACCCACCCACCCAACCACACACCCACCCATCCATCCTTTATGGAATCATTTGCATATTGCATAGCCAGTGCTGTTTTATGGAGGTCGTTTTTATCTGTGCTCCGTGGCCGCCTGGGCGACCATAAATTCCGCTTACTCCGGGACAAGGATGACCTTTTATTCTCTAATCAAGCTGTTCCACGTTGTATCCACTCCAGCCCTCTTCTCCGCCTCGTATGTTTTGCTTCCATTCCTCCGCTGTTGTCAAAGTGAGAGTAAATACAGGGTAGGGTTTCTGTACAGGGAAACATGCTCACCGGCAGGCACAAACACCACCATCTTACTTCACTTTGCTTATAGGTTTTATAAAAAATAAAAAAAATCTACAATTACACCACTTAAAAAGCACTCGCTATGAGGAGAGCTAACACCCTATCCCCGCCACACACGATTACACACTCACAAATGGACTCTCCCAAATAAAACCTGTACGTGTGTGGGTGTGTATGGACTCCAACCTCAACAAACTGCTCCCAGGATACCTGACATTGATTGTAAGACCTTCCGAATGTAGACTTGGCCCTGCTGCTTATGCGAAAGAGACACCTCCCCATCTGCACTAGAGTCTGCACCTGCACCTCCTCCCCCTCCCTCCCTCCCTCTCCCTCCTCCAACCCCCTTGGTCCCCACCCACCCCCGCCCCGGCTCCCTCAGCGCTGATCTGAGAGCTGATATCACACAGCTGTTCTGGAGGGGATTACGCCTGATAAAACAAACTCAGTCCCCGGCCCCCCACCCCCCCACCCCCATAGAGCTCCTCACAACCTAGGGGCCCCAGAGGCTCAGGGAAGGGACCCAGGGGGGGAAGGGGAGAAATAGAGGTTTTGGTGATTCATAGTTTGTTTAATTTTATTTAACAAAATATATTTGCAAGATGTTTAAATTATCTGTATACTGCACTGTGATCATTGCCACTTAAGGATTCTGGACTTCTGGGCTAAGAGAAAATGACCAAAGCAGGAAAATGTCAAATTACCTTCATTTCACTTGTTAGATGATATACTGTTTGGCACTTTAGTTCGGAAAAGGCTACTGGCTGAGAGAAAGTGCTGTGTTCTTAACCTTGAACTCTATTTAACTGACCCAGACTCCAAGAGAAATAAACAAATTTAACTTGAGAACAGAAGGCCGAAAAACAGTCTACATCACTGATGAGAAAAGGTGAATGAATCCCCACATTTCTTAATCCTAACCCTCCTTCCTTCCTCCCTTCGTCCGTCCGTCTCCATCACTCTGGACGGGGGTCATCTCTACAGATTAACTCAGCGAACAAGAGCCGAACGAATGTGCCACAGGGAGCATCTATCACTCGCAGACACAATCACGCTAAATGGATCTATTTGCATCCCCCCCCCCACCTTTTAAAGAGGGAGAGCGAAAAAACAGAGAATCCATCTCTCTCGTGTTTGACAGTCCACATTAAAACGCCAAGCGTGGAGAGAGAGAGAGAGAGAGAGAGAGAGAGAGAGAGAGAGAGAGAGAGAGAGAGAGAGAGAGAGAGAGAGAGAGAGAGAGAGAAGAGAGAGAGAGAGAGAGAGAGAGAGAGAGAGAGAGAGAGAGAGAGAGAGAGAGAGAGCGCGAGAGAGCGAGAGAGCGAGAGCGAGAGCGAGAGCGAGAGATAGGGGGGAAACAGAG
This sequence comes from Osmerus eperlanus, assembly GCF_963692335.1. Lineage (NCBI taxonomy): Eukaryota > Metazoa > Chordata > Actinopteri > Osmeriformes > Osmeridae > Osmerus > Osmerus eperlanus. Next base: position 10,101,096 of record NC_085028.1, read on the forward strand.
AGAACGTGCAAGGGATCCAGGACAGGCGCAACGTGTTCCAACATTGTTGTGACAGCAAATGCAAATAGCCTGACTTTCCCCTAGAGAGGGGAAGCGAGTAAAGGAGAGAGACAGAGAAGATGCACAAAAAAAAAAACTCAGGATGAGAAGGACTCGGCTAGGCTAAAGGAAAAGGCAAAGGAAGAAGAAAAAATTATCCGCCTTTACTTCCCCGTTCCGCTAACGCCGGCACAATATTATATCAATAATTGCTGGACAAATTAAACAAGTAAAACAATGAGTTTGCCGGGGCAGTCTCACTCCAAGCCCCTATCCCACCACCAACCCAAATCACTCTGTGCATTTTAAAAGAAGGTCATACCGTTTTTTTCTTTCTCTTCTTCTTCCCCTGGTTGGATGGGTGACACGTACGCTCTGTGCGAGGCAGCTGACCTGAGTTTGAATTTAGAGTGTTCATTAATAGGATATTATGCCATATGCTCACTGCCTCACTGTCTTATTCTAATGCCTGGCACTGACTTGAGAATTTGTAATTAGCGCTGGTATAATGAGGGTATCGGAGGGGCTAATACGGACTGTGGTGGAGGAATAGATTTGCTCATTGTACTGTAAAACGCCAGGGACCGGTCAGCAAGCCGGCGGGAAAAGACGTCGACCCGCCATCGGAAAACACCGGATATTACCGGTAACGCTGCAAGTGCATGGAGCCTACAACTTACACCGAAAGTCCCGGTTAAAATATTGAAAAGCCGACCTTTCCCCTGGTCCTGACAACATGCTACACACAGAGATGTTAGACAAATGGTCTCTTGTTCGCGTCTCACCCATTCTCATTCATTACAATCTTCATGGGCTGCATTAAAAGGACGGGCGTTTGAGGTCTTGTTGCTTCCGTGCTGTCCTTGCACTTTCCCCTCGGCTAGGCTGTCATAATTATGCTGTCCAGGCTAGATGCCCATTGTGTGAATGTGGCTGCTGCTTACAAAAGCCGCAAAACGGACACATTTTCCTCGACGCTGCAGTAAATAATTACACAGATTTGAGGTTACACACAAAACGTCAAAATCGCAGAACAGGCGCACATAGAAAGCAGAGAACTGTGGAACTGTGAGAGGCAGGGTGCACACATTGTGGCTGAGTGAATCACTGAAAGTCAATTGCAGTAGGCCCGATCACCGTTACACACAAGCTATAGTGATGATGCTGACACGTGTGGAAATCTGCAAAGCTGTTGACAAGCACTAGTTGTTAACATATAATGGTGTGTGCGTGTATTGTAGATGTGTGCCTATGCCCGCACATTTCTGTACATTTAGACAACAGTTGTAAGTGCATTGATATGCATAATGATTACAAACAGGTGTTTAAGAGTCTACAGTGTGTGCGTGTGTGGGTGTGTGTAAAACAGAACCATTACTAACATACCACATTTCACCTCTGAAAAGCTAAAAAAGATTAGCCAGGAAAGTTCTCCACCCAGAGAGCTGAGCGGGGGCCCACCGAAATAAATTTCGCCTGCACTCCGCACATGACATTGCACATAAATATTCAATAAATTAGCCCCGGCCGCTTTATAGATTGATCAGTCATCTCTGGCACACTGTGACAGGCAATGCTCGGGTTGAAATATTAATGCTGACAAATTAGGGATTTCTGAGTAAATGATGTCACATCGCACGGCTTCACTCAAATTTACTCCCTGGCACGAGGGCAAATTTTTCCCCCCGCCGGCACGGTAATGCACTCGCTACCCCTGACCCCCCCAACCACCCCCCCTACCCACTCTTCATCTCTCCCCTCCTCCCTCGCCCCACACACCCCACTACCCCCTCACTCCCGCTTCAAAAAATGACATTCATTATTTTATCGTTAAGCAGGAGTCATTCTTTCTTACCCAGGCAGCTGTGGAAGAGAGAGAGAGAGAGAGAGAGAGAGAGAGAGAGAGAGAGAGAGAGAGAGAGAGAGAGAGAGAGAGAGAGAGAGAGAGAGAGAGAGAGAGGGAGAGGAAAGGAGGAAATAAACCTCTGAAGGGCCAGATTGGTTTATGGTGTTGGCAGTAGAAGCTCTGGAGCTTTTGACCAGGTGGTAAGCACCCACTTGTGTGTGTTTGGGTGCAGATATGATTATGTTGTGCCTGTGTGTGTGTGTGCGCGCGCGCGCGTGTGAGCTTGTGTGTGTGATGAGTTGGGTTGTTACAGGGCCAACAGAGGGGTGGGAGGTACTCAAGGGACCCCTTCAGAAATGGCAGGGTGTGCACTGTGCTGGGTGGAATGTGACAGAGTCTCTGGGGAAATACACCTGAGTGTGTAGGGGGGGGTCCCTACAGGGGTCAGACTGGAAGGGAGGGGGGACCGGGGGCTTGGGCAGGGGGGTTGGGGTCCATGGACAAGCATCAAGGAGAAGATTTGTACACCCTGCAATCACGAGGAATGTATTATGTACAGTATAGACGACTTGAGGCCACACACATCCCTAAACACACTCACCTACATGTACATTTATCAGCATTTATATTTAAGTGCACCATCGGGAAAAGATTCTAAGTATCTAAATGTCGCCAGCCTGGAGAAATACACAACACACAACAGGATCTCCTACACTGAGGCACTGAAAAATATAAAAACATATTCATATAAAGAATAAGGAAGTAATGTGAACTAGCTGAGACACCTGGTCCAGTATGGATGAAGGGAAAGCATCATGTTATCATCATGACATTAAATGATATATCTGGAGTTTATTTGGAAAAATAAGTAAGGAAATAATAAGTATGTTAAACAACACGCAATGTGGGCAATTTTCAAATTGCTAATCCCATAAATCTTTTCCACATTTCACTTAACAGCACATTTTCAATTGTCTAAGCCGTGACTAACAGCACCAACCTGCATTCATGTCTACCAAGGTGTCATTACGTAAAAACGCTGAGTAAGCTGTACTTCGTGGAGTTTAAGTATGCAAAGGTACCAGGATTGACCCATGTGGTATTACGGGGGGGTGTCACTGCTCAGCAATAATGGTACATCTGCTGCTGGTCAGCCTGTAATGAATGAGATACGTGCCAGAGATCAATAATATCGGTGAGGAATCGCCAAACGGCAGACAGCGAAAGATGAGCGGGGGGCTTCTCCATCGATACAGATCCACTATGGATCCGTTCCCCCTCTGCCCCAACCCCCGATGCCCCTGCTCTGCTGGGTGTTTCATTGTTGGGTCAGCACTTGTGGGTTTCTGTCCCCAAAGCCTTTTGGTGGTCTAGAATCTGGATGGTAAAAAATGTGTGTGCATCACACACACACACAGTGACATACCCTGCCCTTGAATAGAACTGAAGCACCTGTTTCTAACATGAAACTAACCTTCTGCATGGAATTTAAAGGTGTTTTGGGATTCTGGCAAAGAGGCATTTCAGTTGTGTGTGTGTGTGTGTGTGTGTGTGTGTGTGGGGGGGGGGGGGTTAGGGTAGAGGTTCTATATCATCCTTTTGCACAGAGACCTCCTCTTACTTGAGACGAAGCAGAGAGCAAAACTCACAGTAAACCTTGAAGTCTTTTTATTATGTTTGTGTGTGTGTGTGTGTGTGTGTGTGGGGGGGGGGGGGGGGGGGGACCTTTAGGCATATCCTATGTGCATCCTCTGGCCTGGGCTCCACAGATGACTCTCCTCGTGTCAAAAAAAAAGACAGACTTCACCAAAAAGTTAGAAAAAATTACAGGGGGGGGATATCTTGTGGATCGTCTGTCAGCCCACAGTGATGAATGGAAATGGACCAGCTCTCCTCTCCTCTCTTAATGCAATCACTTGGCCACGGCAGCGGCTGCCATCTTTGATGCTGGCTCGGTTTTTGTAAATTCGGAGCAAATTACTCCGTCAGAACCCGGCGGCGCCTGTCCATCAAGCTGAAGGGGAGGAGGATGTCGCAGAGACAGGTGAATGACAAGGAGGCACACTAGGGGGAAAACAAGATGAGGAGGACAGAGGAGGGGGTCGAGGAAAAAAAAAAAAAAAAAAAAAAGAGAAAGGGAGAGGATGATGCAAAGGTGGGGGAGATGGAGAGAGTGAAAAGTTAGAGGGAAAAGAGGGTGGAAACGCTGAGAGGACAGGAGAAAGGCAAAATAGGAATAAATAAATAAACTTTGGGGAAACACAGACTCCCTTGGGCGCAGCAGTATCAAGTCAATCTGGGGGCTAATTCGTGTCAAGGCTTGAATCCTATCTCCTTGAGAGCCGAGCAGAAGGTTGACAAAAATTGAAGTGGAAATGCAGGATGCACGAGAGGATAGGGCCACAGCAATGGGCATGGGGGAATAAAAGGGCTGTACCCTGGTGCTCTTTGCCTCCTCTGTGAGCACAGGACTAACCTCGGGCCGTCTGTCCTTCCCTCACTTCCCCCCTCTCCTCCGCATCGAAACAACGCAAACCAAGTTTGTTAGGTGAACGTTTCAGGAGCTTCCTGTCATCAAACCCACCACTTGAGAACTATGACATCATCAAAAACACATTTATGCAGGAGGAATAAACATTGTGTGCCACAAAGACTCGACAGTTTGGACCCAGGAAGCGACTATTGGACATCATTTTGATTGAAAATACAACATGCAAATGGGCCTTAAAGAGATATACAAAAAGATATCTTGTCTCCCCGTTCACCAGAATCCTAATGTTGTTATGACTACTGAATTTGGTAAGATGTGAACTGAAGCACGGGTGAATATGAATAATGTACTGGCAGTGTGTAAAACAGACTAGTTGGTGTGAATTACAGCGTAGAGGAAACAAAGAGATATCCCATCCACAGCCGAGGTGCAGACAGCTCCCATTGTTAATCACGTCTAATTAGGGACAGGATCTGGCTCTGTTCTCTGACAGCCATGTTGACAGATCTTCTTCTCCCTTCCCCCTCCCTCGAGTTAGACGGCAGGCGCACGGACGGGGCCCGGTTCCGCCCGGAGCGCTTTAGCGTGCTAGCTCGGAGCGAGCGAGAGGGCTCTGTGTACGGGTAATCAAGGAGGTGGCGCCGGTGGTGGCAGCAGCTGTTGACAGGTACGCCTGTGCAGCGGGCTTAGACCGGAAACCGGCAGGTGGGGGCTCAAGGCGGGCTTGAAGAAATCTGTGTGTCCCACCTCCCCTCCCAAACCATTTTCACTTTTTTATGCTTCCTCGCAAGGATTAAGAGTGGAAAATTAAGAACATGAAGGCAAACACAAAAACCTGTGATGTAGAAAAGATGGGGTTTTTATCTTTTGGGGTGTTTATTCATAGGCTTTGAGCAGAGATATCCAATGTCCTAAATGTCAGTAGTATTAAGGCTTAGGGATGTAGGGCTATTAAGAAATGATTTAGAACTGTGCAGCAACAACAGATGACCATTCCAGAGTATGTGACAATAACACAAAGTTGCTAAAGTAAGAAAAGATTCAAAATAGAGGCAGATAAAAAGGATACAGAGAAGAGGTTACAAAACGAATGAGATGGACAGAGGTCAGGAGACATCACCCCAGACACCCACAACTTTTGACCTTTTGAGACAGTTTCACAGCAGATCAAAATAATTAGTCTAGTCTGTCTATCACCCTTCTAAAACCCAACAGAGCTCCAGGACTTTAAAAATAACTCCCTGTCCATTCACAGACAGACACACATGCGATTAACACTGTCTCATCCACACTCCCAATACAGAAACACACTTAGGCCCTGAACCAACAAAAACACCAGGCTTTGGCGGCATGGCTGGACGGGAACGGCATCTGCCTGTCAAGCATCCATCACCCTCTGACTCTGTGTTGGTGTCTCTCTGTCTGTCTGTCTGTCTGTCTGTCTGTCTGTCTGTCTGTCTGTCTGTCTGTCTGCGTACGTTCCCCTTTTCTCCAGTTCAGATGCACGACAGTGGTGGACGACCAGGGAAGTTTGTGTGAAAGAAACAGAAGATCCTGTGTTTTTCTTCTTAATAAGGGCAGATTAGGAGATTTGGCGTCCCCCCTCTCAGACCCACAACTGTCATAACAGCGGTCAGGAAAAGCGACGCTTTTTTTCATATCCCGGCTCTCTTTCTCTTTCCCTTTCCCCCCCCTTCCTCCTCATCCTTTCTCCTCCTCCTCCACCTTCCTCCTCCACCCTCCTCCTCCACCCTCCTCAGACTGACTTGGCTGCAAGTCAGAACACCCCTCCTATTGTATGAGAACTTAGTAGTGTGCACAGGCATATTGTAGAGGTCAGTTTGTGGTTATTTCTGCTTGCATATTTTGTTTATGCATGTGATTATATGACAACATCACTCCCATATGATATCACATAATCCTTAATTTTTTACATTCCATGAAAGTAGTTTTGAACCAGGAAATGATTCCTCAAATCTGCTGGATAAAACTGTCTTGGGGCTGTGGTGTCTAAACCCGGCTTTAGACAACTTGGGCACCTGATCCCAGCCGTCAGCCGGTTCAATGTCCAGCCTGAAGGAACAACAGCTGTCTGGCCTCTGTCTAGTGTGAGAGTCTTCCCCCACAACCTGAATGCCGCCAACCACCCCCCCCCCCCCCCCCCTCCGACCCCTAACCTCAACCGCTGTACTAATATCTTCAGCTGCCAATGTCACGGCCGGGTTGGCAGTGGGAGCTTTGTCTTCAAACCTCACCCCCCTTTTTGCTTGCTATGTGTGACCCATCCTGCCCCCCCCCCCCCCTTCCACCCCCTCTTCCACCCCCCGACACAGACAGATACATTATTTCTATTTGTCCTCTTCGGGCCAGTGGAAGGAGTTATCGATACAATCCGCCAAATGATGTCAAGGATTTGTCAGTGAAGCTTATGAATGACAAAAACACCCCCATCCTCCTCCTACCTACCTTCAAAAAATCCCCCCCCCCCCCCCCAAAAAAAAAAAAGACTTGTACCTTCAGAGCAGGCCAGGAAGATTGAGAGCCAGGACACCATATTGATTTCCCCCCATCCTCCTTCTTAAATAGAAGCTGATGGGTACAAAGGCAGGAGCCATAGCTTTTGTGTGCTAAAATGTGGCTAAAAGCTTTCCGGAAGGTTGAGGAAGGGATTGAATTAGATATTACATCTAATGCTGCTTAGCAGCAGATGGATGTGAAGGAGAAGAAAAAAAAATGCTGTCTGGCTGCTTGGCTGGGATCACATCTTCAGCTTTTCCCCCCTTTTCCCCCTCCTCGTCTTGTTGTTTGTGAAAAAGATCAGGCGGGTGGCGGGTAAATAGATAAACTTTGTGGAGTTGACAAAGGAGGGGCGTGAGATGGGCGCAGGGGTTGAGCCGACACCATTCACAAGCGCCCTGACGGGGGGGACAAAGCCATCGGTTTGGATGCGTCTCTGCCAGAGGACAAGGGGAAGAAGGGATGGTGATAATCTGACTGGCAGACGGGGGGGAAATGGAGAGCAAACAAAGCGAGGGAGATGGAGGGAGGGGAGGAAGGGTGGATGTGAATGTCAGAGAACGGGAGAAGGTGTGTACCGTGTAAAGGCAAGGTGGCATTCTACACAAGAGCAGTGCAACTTCAAATGGAAATGTGTGCTGAGATACATCATAGCACTTGGGACCACTGCATGCAATGACACAATAAGAACAGATTGGAACTTTACCCACCAGCTTGCCACCATTTTGTTTTAGCTCACAGAAGGTAAACCATGAAACTCAGATCCTGAGGTAGTCTTGGTTCAACACCCACACCCTTTCGCCATGCCCTCTCTTTCTCTCTCGGCGTCCCATTAGAACACACAAGGACTCCCATCTCCTGAGGTAAGCTCTTTGGCAAACAGTTCGCTGATTAAAACAAACAGGCGAGTGAGCCCCGCTGTAGGGGAGGATAGGGCAAACAGGCCAGACGCAGTGGGAGGCCTCGAGACAGCCGCCGCACCAGACTGTACTCTGCACAGCACGGCAGCGACGAGTCACGACCGAGAACCCAGCGAAGGCACAGAGTCACACGGAGGGTCAGGGAGAGAGAGAAAGCGCTGAGACGCTTTGCTGAGTGGCCGAGTCATGAACAGAGAGGCGAGTCAGACAATGGGGTCTGTGCTAGAGAGTGTGAAAGGATATCAGCAGTTACTCAGGGTCAAAGTCAGCTGAGTTTCAGACGCAACTAACGGCAGAAGACTGAAGAAGTGTCTGCTGTGGGTAGCATGGTGCAAGAAATGTACTTGCTGACAAAAACAGCAATGTTCTACAAGAAAAACACAGACGAAAAAAAAGAGGGTCAAAGTTGGAAATGAAATTCACAGACAAAACAAGCGGTTTACACAAAATAGCGTGTCCTTCTACAGCAAATAAATCCCAGAGATCTGGACACAAAAGGGACCATGGGGCTGCCCAGCCGAAAAAGGAGGGAGACGAGGCCACGCCCACGTCCGAGGGCTGTCAATTCTCAGTGCACTCAATGGTTTTAATGTCTTGGCTTAAAACAGCACGGTATCCTGCCAAGATTAAGTATGGGATCTCAAGGCATTCGCCGAGCATGTGAAATCACTCTCGATGGTCTCATTCCCCTCTAATTCAATTAGGCTTTTTCCCAGAGCACCCTGGGACCAGGATTTTTTTTTGTGCTTCTTCTTTTACATCCATGCAGAGGGGGATGAGTACGGGGCGCTGTACCCGAGGTGTGGAAAGTTGAAACCCTTCTCTCTGTCCCGTACACACATCCGCCCCAACACCACTCTGCACGCTAAGACCTGGATAAGCATCAGGACTGAATGACTTCATAGGGATCGACAAAGAACAAGGGGAATTATTGGCCAATCAGAGGCAGCTGTCCCCAGGTCTGTTATAGTGATGGGGATGATGTCATGTCTGAGGCTTGCGGGATGGTCTTTCGGGGGAGGGGGGACATGCAAGGGCATGCAACAATTCTGAGGTGATTATTACAGTTTAGTCTAGTTTCTGGCAGCTATACCAAAGAGTCAGGGCATTTAGAACACTACTGTGCATAAGACTGACTAACTGTATATCAAGAGTTTTTATTTGAATACAAATTGCTATATATTTGTTTAATGAAGAGAACATTAAACATTGAAGCATCACACATCTTAAATTACCTGACATTGTTAAAATAAAATTGATTTGTCTTGGTTTTGGCTAGAGATGTAGTCAGTGTGGTCATGAGTTTCACAGTTCAAACCCCCAGGGAGAAAACCTCACAAGGACTGACCTCAAACACCCAGGCTGATACCTAGCCTGACCTGCTCTTGACCTCACTTTGACCTCTGGTCTGGAGGTGTGCCACACAAACTCCCACATTCTGACACAGGCTCATCCAATTACACAAACACACACACACAAAAACACAGACCCCCCTCTTCCTTCCTTTTTTTGGCTCCCTCCCCCTCGATTTCATTCCCTGTCTGCTTTGCCTATTAAATACCACTCCCCCACCTCCCTTCATATTTACAAAGGCTTACAAACAAGGCCGAGGCGTTTGGCTGCAGCTCCTCGGATACCAAATCCGTCTGCCACTTATCTGAGGGATTACTGCGGTGAGGCCAGGCTACTGCAGATTAGAAACAAAGGCCAAATTAAAACAGGGGCTATCAACAAACACAGCGACAAGACGACAGGGAGGTGATCCAATTACACTGATAACCCAACAGCCCCCCCGCGTGCTGGAGGAGACACTCTGAGCCGGGACGAGTAGAGGTAAACGTACACACGCAAAGCAAGCGGAGAGACAGGCGCCAACACGTGCCCATTCATGACGTACCCTGCCAAGCACAGGTCACGCACATGCCCACGGACACACGCACGCACACAGGTGACACATGCATGCTGACAAAAGGTTAAAGGCACACAGTTAGAAAAAGACGCATGTTTTGCCCACACCCCACGTTGTAATGAGCTTCTATTCTATATTTACAAACGCATTCGGAAAGAGCACACGTTCCTTACAGATCTACGTACTGTAGCTGACATTTACAAAGCGACAGTCCTCTACCCTGAATTCAGCGGCATGTGACCTCAGTGCCGACAGCCGGTTGCAGCCAACCCTCTTTTGCCAGTTCCTGACGAGCTCATTACCGGCCAAGCCCCATTGTGTTAATTGAAGCCACACTAACGACCCCCCCCCCCCCATCCCTCCTACTCTTTAAAAGGCAGAAAGACATGTCGCTCTCTTTAGCCCGGTTCCCCCTCCAGCTACACAGGTAATTGAATTGCGCCAGGGCCCTCAGTAAGCTGGCTTGTTTTAATAACTTCACTAGATTATGTTTAATAAGTGAGCCTTAAATGCTCTTTTCGTCAGGCCAGGGAGGATGAGGAAGGGCAAATGTAGAAATAGAAATGAATGAAATTGACTAGACTTTCTTTCCGGGGCCTGCTTGGGGGACAGATGTAATCATGGCAGCGTACTTGGCTCGTCTATCTGTGAGCATGGTTCAGCAGTGGGACATGGAGTTCTGCAGCACTGAGTTTGGTGAGCTTTCCTGGAGCAGACTGCATTGCAGCCAACACACACACAACCTTAAACTGTAATCTTAGCACACTGTCTGACTCTCATTCCCGCACCCACTTGCTCGATCCAATCTCATTCCACGATGTTATCAAAATTAGACATTTATGGGCCATGGAAGGGCTAACTGATGTGATTGTTTTGACTGGCTGCTGGTGTGTGGAGGTCATCCGAGAGTCCAAAAGGTCAAAGGTGAGAACGGGGGCATTTCTTATCAGTCTTGTGCACGGGCAGAGTGTCAGCCAGGGCCAGGTGTCGGGTTGGGCCGACTGGCCGACAGCTTAGCCAGGCTGGAGCTTCGGGGCACAGTTAGAGGAGAGGGTCAAAGAGTCGCCAGCGAACAAACAGGAGAAGCTGAGATAAGGAGCAGAGACAGTGTCTGCCCGGAGAAACCGGCGTGGGTTTTAGTTATTAAGATTCATACAGCAAATTCATTACTGTGCAGCAAATATACAAGGATGAATGGGTTATATGTATGTATACACGTAAATAAGTGGATTATATATTTACATTTACGCATTTAGATCCAAAGCGACTTCCAAGAGAGAGTTTTACAAAAGTGCATAGGTCACTGATCATAACAACGAGATGGCCCCAAACATTGCGGGTAGCCAAACATGATGCATACATTGTGAAAACCAAATAAGTCCCAAAGGGAAGAATAATAAGAGCATGTAGTTAGACAAGTTACAATTAAACAGCAAGAACCTCAAAAGTGCAAGAGTGTACCTGTGGAAAAAAGCAAGCAACAATAATATATTTCACGGCGAGTACAATAATTTTAAGACAGTTACAACAAACCAACAAAAGAAACAAGTTGTCTATATATATATAAAAAAAGGGATTTCTTTGGAGAATACTGGGCGCAAAAAAAAAGAGGCAGAGCAGAGAAGGAAAAAGAGAGTGATGGAGACAGACGTCTAGAGAGCAGGACAGCCAGTGAAAGAGCGACTGACGGGGAGAGATGTGCAGGGAATGTTTGCGTGCTGATCGCCAGTCAGTTAGCCTGTGTGTTTGCGACGCAAAGAGCAGTGCATCCGTCACACAGACTGCGATTAACATAATATTGTGTGTTGTCAGTTGTGTGACGGCTGGCGCAGGTAGTTATCTGGGGACACACACATTGTGTGTGTGTGTGTGCGTGTCTCCCGTGTCCAGGCTTGCCTCTTTCTGTCACCTTCCTGGACAGGTGGCATCCCTCTAGCCCTGTGATTAGCGCGTCAACGTCTTTACATGTCGCCAGCGAGCGCACAGCGTGCATCTACATACACATATAAATGTAAATGTGGCCCCTCCTCTCCCCCACGCCTCCCTCGCACCTGCCTTGTCAAGGGCGATGACAGCTCAGGATTGATTTGACCGCACGCCGTCCTCGGAGACGCCCGCCAAATAAGCGTCTGGACCACCTCTGACATCAAGGACCCATCAGAGGATGTCGGCGTGGCCACGGCGTCAGCAGGGACGCAATCTGCAGATTTGACAGACATGCACACAAAAACATACCGTCAGGAAACTTGCAGAAAGCCCCTGAAAAACTTTGGCCATCCTACGTTTTCCCTTCATTTATATTCCAGTGTCTGTTTTCAGTCCGAAAAGGCTCCCATCAGAGCTACAAGTCAAATGATGGTCCTCAGCTGATTCAAGAAGTGATCCCACTGTCAATCTGTAGTCTCTGAGGGGTGATTGATTTGGAATTGAGCACAGAGTCATTGTTGTAACACGCTCCTGTATTGACTAAACAGAAATAGATGTTTTGTCCTCGGCAGGCGTGGAACGGAGGATTTTTCTAAATGTAGACTTGACTCACAATTTGACATTTCCAGTCAATGTCATTTAGAAATGCATCTTTAAAAAAACATGATACAGGAAGGTAGTTGTTGTGTGTGTTTCTCATTACATTTCCGTCCCAACTGCATACAGTATAATCAAACTGATTGATGCCACTCCTGCCCGGGTGAAAAAATAAATCGTTGAATCAGAAGCCTCAATGATGGCCTAAAAATTCACTTCAGCTGAATCTCAAATCCAGTTTCCCTAAAATACATCAGTGCCCCTCCTTCTGTGTACTGTCTGTTTGGACTGGGTACATTTAAGAAATCAACTGTGATAACTACAGCATCTGTAGTTCCAAAAACTGGACCCTTTCAAACTGAATCTGAGGAGAGGAAGCAATGAGCAATCCAAAGGTAATGCCTCTTCCATAGAGTGTGTGTGTGTGTGTGTTGCTCCAGTAGATGTGTGTGTGTGTGTGTGTGGGTGAGTGTGTGGGGGTGAGTGTGTGAGGGCTGTGTGTATTCAGAGTCTGTACGTGTGTGTCAGTAGTACACACTCTGCAGCAGTAGATTCCGTGGAGGTGAGGGCTGTCAGAGTCAGGCCTGGTCAGCACGCAGAGTGATTATGGCTGACCCTGCAGCGAGGGGTTTGGGTGGGGGGGGGGTCACTCTGGATGTCAGAGGAGGTGAGAGACAGGGGCTGAACCCAGCGTGGCCCTGCCTGCCCGCTTCCCGAGACACACGTGTTAGCCTAGACACGATTGCTTCTGGAATTGCCGACACTTACGAGGCTAACCCCTGCTAAGAGTAGAGAACCCGGGAAGGTAAAGAAAACGTGCTCTGGTCTGACTGACTGCAACCTGACAGACATCGAAAATCACTGGCAGAACTAGGCTCGCTAGTGTGTGCGTGCTCATACCGTCCTCACAGGTCAACATCCAATCTGCCAATGACAAGTCTCCACAATGAGTGGGCTGCAACCTCTCATCAAATCACGTCTGTCCAGCGCTTTCCAACCTAGCCCTCTTCATTTCAGCACAGTTAACGTGAAGCCTATACGCATGCTCAAGTTGTTCTATACACGTCATCCTGCTCCTCATTCCAGCTTTTCCTCTAATGACCAATCTCTGGCCTGACACAAAGAACAGTACAGAGAGGGGAAGAGACGGGAGCGGCAGCTGTTCAAGTGCTTCTACAGCCACAGAAAACAGAATCATGCCTTAGCTTACAAGTGAGGTAAATCTACTACAGGGACGTACTGAATGTTCCGGTTCCAACATGCGCAATGACTTGTTACTGGCCAGGTCTCACGGTCATCCTTGTTCTCATCCCCGTTTCTTCTCATCCTCTCTTTTCTTTTCCATTCTCTCTCCGTGTGTGTTTGCTTCTCTAAGCAGTGTGTCTTACCCCTGCCTCTCCAATTAAAAAAACATGGGCAGGGAAGAGGGAAGTGCAGATATTCCTCGGAGAGACTCAAGTCAATACAAACAATTGATGACAATACACACCAGCAGAAAAGCGCACAAACACACACCCCCCATTTTGGACGACCAGAAAAATGACAACTAAAACAAAACACTTTTTTTTTTTTTATAATACTAGAAGTAAATTGAGACAGCAGTTGAACTGCTGACAGTAATTACAAAGACAATGAAACATATGTATATCTTTGAAATGCACTGTTGAGAAATGAAATGAACAACAAACATATTACATTTCAGCCTGAAGGCTAAAGCGCTTAATGTATACTGTATTCTTTCATAATAAATTTAATTCAAAATGCAGTACTTTAAGAGCGTCTCTGAATGCAGTGCACTGAAATGGCGTAATTAGCACAGGGAGGAAAATAGGTTAAATAAATGAGATACAATTGTTGTGCGTCTGTCTTTCATACCTTGAAAGTCTGTTCTTGTGAACTGGAGCACACACGAAACGCGAGTGACTGCGCGAACGTACATCGAGGCCTAATGACGGGACTACTAATGAAACATGTGCAACGCTATAATCACGTTTCCATGTAAATTAGTGTGTGTAAATAGGGGGGAGTATGTTTTTCTGTTGAAGCGTCTCCATACACAGTGACTCCTATTGGTATTGACTCAGTATTGATAGGGACCAGCCCAGGAGCAGATGGTATCAGTGGGCTGCATCATCCTCAGTCACCCCTCATTTGGGGGAGTTGAACTGATCCTTCCCCAGCGCAGGAGGAGTGCTGGATGGAGGGGAGGGGGCGAGCGAGTCTAAATTCATACGCTCTCCCCCACCTTTGATAGTCAAGTGGATTACACCTTGTGTTCAAATAGAGGCCGTACAGAAAGGGGTGGCAGGGTTGGGGGAGAAGGCATCAGGACACAAAATGGAATCAGGGCCCAGTCTAAAAGGCTTGATTCGGTTATTGTTAACTGCTTCCACTTCATTAAGCTTAATCCTTATTAGGGTGTAAGTATAACTGGAGACCTGAATGGACAGAGCCCGGCCAAAGGGACATGTGTGCCTATTGTGGAACTCTCAGGGGTTAATCCCTGTCCCTGTGGTGTGTGTGTGTGTGTGTGTGTGTGTGTGTGTGTGTGTGTGTGTGTGTGTGGGCACACAAGAAGGTTGGAGACTACAGCTCTGCTTAGTCTGATTATTGGGGCTGGTCTCTGGTGTGTGCATGTCAGGCTCCACGCTACAACTTCTCTGGGTCCCTCCCCTAAGGCCTGCCCCCCACCCCCTTTCCTCTGTGGCCCCCTTCCCTCAGGGTCCCTGATGTGACAAGCGTGAAGCTCTCCCCTCCTTTTGTGAATCAATCTGCCGCGGCCTCCTCGTAGTTCCCCCCCCCCCCCCCCCCCCCCCCCCCCCCCCCCCCCCCCACTCCCACCCCCACTGGACACATGCTGGGTCACAGGCCAGTGTGTTAATACAGATGTAGATGCCAATAAGGCCTCTTAATCAGGACACAAGAGGGAGCGATTGACTTTTAAAGAAGATGTACAACCCTGGTGTTCCTCCCACACGATGGGCCAGTTAGTTTTCTTGCCTCAGTGTCCCCTGCTCTCCCTACGCTGACTGTGGCCCTGTAGGAAAGATGTCCACAAATACAGCTCCTGCATTATCTGTACATGACCTGATGTGGGCACATTGTAAAAAAGCTGTGCATCTCATGACAAGTTTGCATGGTCTCCCGGATAGGAAGGAGGTGGGGGTGGGTTTGGGGGGGGGGCGAGGGATTGAATAGCAGTACCTGGAAAGCAGAAAGAGAGAGGGAGAGAGAGAGAACGAGAAAGCAATGAGTTACAGACATCAATATAGGTGGCAAGAGAAGAGAGAGGAAGATTTGAAGGTCAGAGCTCCAATCCAAATGAAAACACTCGGCCCCATCCTCAGTTGCAGTTTCCTGAAAAGTGCAGCGAGAGAGAAAGACTAGAGAGAGTGCTTCCATAAAAACACAGAAGTTTTAACTCTCCACCTTGATAGACAGAACCCAATTAGCAAAGGATGCTAAAAAACGAACCTCAGGCCAACCAATCAGGCCTGAAGCTCAGACCCGGGTCTGGCGAATGCTAGAGAAAACTTAAATGAATCAACAATGACAATGGACCATGATGGTCCTTAGATTAGAGTCCATTACCCTTCCACATTAGCACAAGGCTTTAGTAGTATTAAGAGCACTCATTTAACACTGCTTAAAAAAAGGCGGGAGCAGAAATCCCTAAACTTTCTTAAATTGGAAATGTAATTCCCTCAGGTAGCTCTCTCTCTCCCTCTTTCTTTCTCATATGAGGGAAAAGAAAAGTTGAAATGCATTTGATCTGCCCTAATTTCAATTAATTAGCAACGATGGCTGTGCAGCTACTCCCTGAGGGTGGGGATGTGTGAGAGAAGTAGGGGGGGGGGGGGGGGGGAGAGCCATCAATAAACTGTTGGGAGACTCATTAGTCGTCCTAAACGGCTCACCCAAAGTCGCGACATTTTACCAGAGCATTTGAGCCTAATTACTGGTCACAGTATCCATTACTATTCACTCCTTTCCTCCCCTCCACCCCTCCTCTCCTCCCTCTTTCACTCCATCCCGGGCCTTCCTGGCCACAATGGAGCCAGCGCTGTAATGACTACTGTGCTGGCCGGCACTAGATTAGAGGATGAATGTCTTGGGACTGTGCATGAGTTGAGGAGCGCGCGTGAGAGAGATGGGCTAATATGAAGCCGTGCTCAAAGGCCCCCTCCCCCCCCCCGGACACACATGCAGCACCTTCAACAGGTGCTTACGGGAGAACAGTAATGGTTACAATAAGAAAAAGGTATTTCTTACAGAAATAGTAAATGGGCAGGTAATAGGCTAATGTATCTCAAATTCAATTGAAAATTTAATTTTACTTTCAGAATATCTATACGGGTGGGAAACTATGTGGTGGGCAAAAGAGTCCAGTCCAGGAAAGCCCAGGCTGGGTTAGTGGGGGCCAGGATGGGAGGACTCACTGTCGATGGCAGAGAACTGCAAGAAAGAGATGAGCAAAATACAAACGAGATATAGGGTCATGATTCCCAAGAGGCATATACAGCAGGGGAGTCGTCCCCCAGTCGTCGTACCCCAAAAAAGAGAAATGCTGAAGATGAGGGAAAGAGGAAGGAGAGAGAAGCAAGGCTAGGGGCGGAGTGCACACTAGGAAGCAAGACAAGGTCCTATAGAGCAACAGATCTCCTCACAGCCCTTGGTGTTGTCCTCTCTGGCTTCCTCTGAATGGGGTCCTAATTGGCTGGACTGTGTGAATAGGCAGCTGGCCTAAGAGTGCCACCACAAAGGACTGCAGCAGTAAGAGGGTTCTTAAGCTGGGGCCTTTTTAATACACACCACAATAAAACCCTTAAGGACAAGAGAAGACGGGGAGAGGGGAAGAGAGAAGGAGAGAGAGAGAAGGAGAGAGAGGGCACACAGATAGACAGGCACAGATAGAGAAACACAGAGGACCCTTAAAGAAGAAGAAGGAAAAAACGTGAATCATTGCAGAACGGTGTAGCCGGCACGAGTGATCTGTGCCGTGTGCCACAGTTCTGTGGAGGACGACAGACCCCCAGACAGTCAATAATATAAAGCCCATGTCTGCTCGCCAAGCAGGGGGCCACAGAATGATGTGACACTCGAGGGCCCTGGGGCCCTGCGATGACTCCATGTGGGCTCGCTCCCACAGGGATGAGGAAGGGAAGCGGCACCACAAGAGGTGGAGGAGGATGGAGCCTACTTGGATTCAGATATGAAAAGGTAGTCAAGAGCAAAAACTTTTAGACGGTCGCTTTTGCGGATGTAGCTGACGAGCTCCGAGTCGTTTTGGGGTTTGGGGGAACATTAGAATTCACCCTTCACGAAAATGTACGTGGGGAAAATCTAACTTCTAGTCCTGTCACTCATGCGCATACATGTGTGCGCACTACACTGTGTGTGTGCGTGTGTGTTTGTGTGGGTGTAGGACAGGGTTCGCCTGCAGGCCTCTTTACCTCCTAGGGCGTTCCATTATCCCTGTAACCATTCTCTAAAATGGAGGTCATATCAGGTGCCATTTTCACAACCTGCTTCTTCCAAATGCACCGTTTTCCCTCAAATGACACACGCATGATGCGTTAGCAACAAACACCCTGTCGCAAGGCAAAGCATTTCCTCCACATCGGGGTTTAAAATGCAATGAACAGACCAAAAATAAAACAATATTTCCTCTTTAAAATAAACAGTCTAGTCCCCAGTGAATCAATGGACGGAACAATCCTCTTTTGCTTGAAGCATAATTGCTCAGTTAAGAACAGTTGGAATAGCCATTTTGGAATTGTCTACTTTGCCCTTGCTGGGGAGAAAGAATGATTGAAATACTCATTTTTTGGGGGATCAAAACATAGATATCACACCATTGGTGTCTCTCTTTTCAGGTGTGGCAGTTGTCACGACTCATGTCAGAACTCATCTACCTTTACCTGGCTTTAACACCCAAATAATTAACTTTGTATGCTCTGCCATTACTCAAGTTATGTAAACTTTGACATTTTGTTGACAGATAAAACAAGTCATAAAAGATATAAACTTGACTATTGTTCATCCGTTCTTAAAGTACTGATACATCTCTAGCAAGCCTTGCCTCAAAGTTAGACAATCCCTTGAATCTTCCAATTGTATTATATTTCACTCAACTCTTATGACAGGTCAGTCCGATAGAGATGAAAGCTCTTCTACAAAGAGAGACAGTGTCTTAGTTATGTTCAACAATAAACAACAAACACATAAAACTCTCTGGGTATCACTCTAACCGAGGAAAGCTTACGCTCACAAAAAAAAAAATCCTGTTTGGAGTTGAACAAATTAAATGAATGTGACACACCAGGAAATAAACAGTCTGTTTTCCCACCAACTGTCAATTGGAAGAGTCTCAGTCTATCTATCACAATGCAGTAGCCTCTCACCGGCCCCCGTGAAACAGCTGTAGTCCTCATCTGCGGTCAGGATGCACACACCAACACAAACTAAGACAACAGCTGTTTATTGTTGCGTGTGGAAAGGATGTATACGTGTATGTGTGCTGTGTGGATACATGTATAAGTGTGTCAGAGAGGAGGAGAATATATTTGCAAATGTATGCATAATTTTGCGCACGGATGTGTGTGTGTGTGTGTTTGTGTGTGTGTGTGTGTCCGTGCGTGCCTGCCTAAAACACCAACATTTCTCCTCGCCATCTGGATAATTGATCGTTCACTATCGTAAAAAAGAGGGTGCGAGGGAGAATGTGTCATAATGGGCCACTTCTTAAAAACGTTCCGTGTGAAAAAGTGTGACGTTCCTCTGTTTACCGCTCCCTATCGCCTGCTTTGATTTGCTGGCCTGGCTGCTAGCCGTCATGATGGTTATGAAGGGGGGGGGATACAGAGATTCCGTATGATTGTGCAACGGAAGGTGATCAGTGGGACAGCGGCTGTTAGCTGGTGCTCAGGGCTGCATTCACAATCAAAGCTGAACAGGTGCAGAACACTCTTGAAGATCCCATCGGAGACAGACTGATGCACACATTTTTATATAAAAATGGCAGATATACATACTGTGTTATGATGAACATCATTTGATTTTGTTTCTACTGAAAGTCTGCGTTCATACAGCTGTACATGATAGACTCATATGTTGCAGCATTCAAATAAAAACGCATGTAGACACAGGAAGAGACAAGCTGACCAATACCCACCCACACCCCCATACAAACACCCACACTACCCCCCCATCCATACACACAGACTAAAGGATACTTCCACCCACACTAGTGACTGACATATATAGAAAGAGAAACCAATACAATATTTACTGTACCACACACACACACACACACACTCATGCAGGCACATCACCAGCAATGGCCTTTCTCTGGCCCCCAATAAACAACAAGCCTTTGCTGCAGTCATTTAGCCAACACTATTGTCTACCTAATGGGGCTCCATCCTTTTCGCCTTCCCTCCCTCCATGTCTCCCTTCCTTTCTTCCTTGCTCTCCCGTTCTCTTTCCTTTCACTTCTGCCCCTCAATCGTCCCCTCTCTTCTGTCTCTCTCACTCTCTCTCTGATGGCTTTCTCAACCTCTCTCTGTGTATTATGTAGATAACGCGGGGACGATATATATCCCAGGCGGGTCAAACGGAGGTCGCAATCCCACACTGTGACAGAGGCAGCCAATCCCAGTAAATCAGAGGTGGGAGGGGGAGAGGAGCAGGCCTCGGGGTGGGGGGTAAGGGGGGGGGGGGGGTGGTGCTGAGGCCCCCATGGGGTGTCATGTGGTGTGCCTGTTTGACAACCACACAGAGCGAGAGAAAGGGAGAGAGGTGACTAAGGTAGCTAGGGTTTTTTGAGGGTGAGGAAGGGATGGAGGGAAGCAAATGGAGAGGAAGGGAAATGACAGTGTGCAAAGCGACACACTTAAAGGAAGTAAAGGAGGTGAGGGAGGAAAAAATTTAACTGGCAGAAAAACTCACATTATATTTACATCAACTAGAGTTTTAATTTAATAAAGTCGGATTGATATTAGTGTATTATTTGTGTAGCTCAGCACTTCACATGCAATGTCTGTGTCACTTTATTTTAAGCAATTACTGCTTACCAAACGTGTGAATTACTTACTTATAAACCACTTTTAAGTAGTACTAATTTAGTCAACAAAACAAATACGAGTCAGGTATCCAGATCGAAAGCTACCCTGTCTTAATTGATGCTAGAAAATAATGACTAGCTCCAACCATTAATTCACTTACTGGCTCACAGATACATGTTAGACAAACTATATTGTAAACCATCCACATAATACATCAAATCAACCTACTTAGAACTACACTTGACCTACGAATAACAGGATTCATACACACCAGTAGAGTATCTTTGCAGGGCCCACTCTATACTCACTGCATAGTCTACAATTTTCCATATGACATGCATGCTCCACACCTATAAAATGATAATTTACAGGAGAGGGACATTAGCTACTTGTCATGAGGGTGACTTCGCACTTTACACTGACTGTACTTGGAGAGCTTCCATGAAGTGGCTCTTATGCTTCCCATGGCTCCAGTAGGTCTCTTCATTTCTAATTGCACTCCCAAAACACCAGCTCACTTACGTGGGCGTGAGCGACTATATCACTGTACTGTACACACACACACTTGGAAACACGACAAACTGCCACACGCACACACAGTTCAAAGCCACACAGTAACGTGCACACACACACACACACACATTTCAATGCCACACAGTCTCACTCTCTGTCTCTCTCTCTCACACACACACACACACACACCTAATGCTAATGACTGACTGTTGTTTTGTAATATGGCAGATTAATACTGATCCGGTGCTGTGCTGCTGTGACACTCCTCAGAGCAGACGTGCTCAGAGTGGATGTGACAGGTGTGCACAGTCTGTTTGCTCACTGGGAGGTGTGTGTACTGTCACAGGAGGGGGCACAGTGCAGGGAGACCACAGGTGTGAGTGTGTGTTTGTATGTATGTATACATGCATGTATGCATGCGTGGAAACATGTTGCAGCAAAAGCTCATTGAAAATGTGGGTTGCCAGTCCAAAGACACAGGATGGAATGCCAAGAGACCAACTCAACTGGACTTACAACACAGAGGACCCTGTAGAGCCACAAAACGTAAGAGACAGTAGTGTGCAGTAGACATGTGTAAGAGACTCTGCAGTAGGCATGTGTAAGAGACTCTGCAGTAGACATGTGTAAGAGACTGTGCAGTAGGCATGTGTAAGAGACTGTGCAGTAGGCATGTGTAAGAGACTGTGCAGTAGGCATGTGTAAGAGACTGTGCAGTAGGCATGTGTAAGAGACTGTGCAGTAGGCATGTGTAAGAGACTGTGCAGTAGACATGTGTAAGAGACTGTGCAGTAGACATGTGTAAGAGACTGTGCAGTAGACGTGTAAGAGACTGTGCAGTAGGCATGTGTAAGAGACTGTGCAGTAGACATGTGTAAGAGACTGTGCAGTAGACATGTGTAAGAGACTGTGCAGTAGACATGTGTAAGAGACTGTGCAGTAGACGTGTAAGAGACTGTGCAGTAGGCATGTGTAAGAGACTGTGCAGTAGGCATGTGTAAGAGACTGTGCAGTAGACGTTTAAGAGACTGTGCAGTAGACGTTTAAGAGACTGTGCAGTAGACGTGTAAGAGACTGTGCAGTAGGCATGTGTAAGAGACTGTGCAGTAGACATGTGTAAGAGACTGTGCAGTAGACGTGTATGCAGTAGACATGCGTAAGAGACTGTGCAGTAGACGTGTAAGAGACATGTGTAAACATGAACATCTGATCATCATGTAAACATCTGCTAGAATCACTTTAGATAAGCTTCCAACATAGGAGAAGGAAGGGGCCTAAGGGGATAAAACACACTACAGTACAGCAGAACCCCAGTCCTGAACACTACAGTATATTATTGTTTACCCCCTATTTCAGTAAAATTCATAAGACCCAATTTAAAAAAAAGAGAGCTGAACCCACCTGTTCGTATCTGCAAAAATTATGTGAACTCTACTGCCCCCTATGGTAGCTTTCAAGAGTGACAAGCATATTTGTGTCCATTTAGACAGCAAAGTGATATTGTGTTTTAAGTTAAATGTTTTGTAGCATGTACAAAAGCAGAGAAATCTTCCAAATGTTCCTATGGACAAATGTCTGGATAGTTTGGGGAAAAGGAAGACAGAGAGTGGGGAATTCCTCTATGAAAGAGGGAACACAGAGGATGTGTGTTCCTCACTGGAAGGAGAGTGAACATTTAGAGCAGGGGAACTGGAAGAGAGGAAGTCTTTGTGATGGAGACTATCTCTGTGATATTTCATCCATAACCCTGTTTTCTCACCGTCTCAGTCTGTTGCACACACACACGCCAAACACAAACTCAGAATCCTCCACACCTCAAATGTAGATTCTATTGACATGGAATTCATTTGAAAGGCATTACTACAGTAGGGATCATTTATAAGTTGGTGAACTAACCCTTTAATAAGGGTCACCCCCATGACCAACACTCCCATGGACAAGACCCCAACCGATCCCACCATTTCCTCCCCACTTTCGTCCTTGAGACATTCCACTTTACAAGTCCCCCCCACCACCACCACCAACCCCCATTCTCACATAATGAGCCGGCCCATAGGGGTGTTAGACTATTCAGGGTAGGCCTAATCCTGAGAGGTAGAGGGGGGTATGTTAGCTGGAGTGGGCACAGGGTCGGGGTCCACACCGCTGGAGGGAGAGAGCACACACAGAGCGGATTCTCATAATTAGGAGGAGAATTAGTCATGCTCTCCAGCCTGCCTGCCTTCCTGGGTGTATTACAGTGGGAGGCAGAGATGGGGAGGGAAGAGGACGAAGAGAGAAATGGCGAATAGCAATCTTTCTACTGTTTACCTAAAAAGGGTGAGGGGTGGGGGCATCGCTTCCCAATGCCGACATGTCTCCGTGCAGTTACCCGGACCACGTACAGATTAATATTTAAAGCTGGGGTGTGTGGTGGAGAGAGAGAGGGGGGCTGGGGAAAGAGGATGATGTGTGCTAGGCTCCTGTTTATTTAGGATGTTGTGAAAATACAGAGAGAAATTTGCAATTTTATTGGTTTCCGGCGATGGTGGATGTGTGCCCGTTTGTGTTGGCGGGGTGGAGGAAGTGGGTTTGTGCATTTCTGTGCATGTGTGTGTGTGTGAGGAGGTTGAGAGGGCTCATGACTCTTTGCCCCTTTCTGACTTATCAGCCAACCATTTAAACATCAGCACAAGTCACACTGACCCGCAGTAAGGACCAAGCCTTGACTCTGACCACAATCACCACATGCACACATGAATAACAGTTACAGAACAACAGTATTCCACTGAAGACTATGGGGTGTCATTTGGCAATGGACAGAAACATGACTGGCTTCATGTGTCCAGAAGCTCCACATCACAGTGGGAGGAGGACACCAGCACAGCCACATGGGCAAGGACACAACCTCTCCTCAAGAGCTAAAGATAGAGAAACGGAGAGATAGGTAGTGGGAGTGGGGGGTTGGCAGGGCAGAAGCATGGGTATAGGGGAGAGGGGAAGGGGGGGAAGCAATTCCACAAATCCCTAACTTCTTCCAAAATTACAGCTAAATGGGAATATAATGGAAGCAGCATCACCGGACTCCCGTCGCGCTGATATTAGCATTCCTGGCAACATGGCGGGAGAGAGCGACAGCAGTTATGTATTTTTTTGCAAGTATGCATATAATTTATTGTGGGGAACACAATTTACATGGGTAGTCAATGCCTGTTTTATAGCTGCGCAAATAGATGTATGAAGTGATGCGTATAATGGCTGCAAGCAGCAGGCGCAAATACCTTCTAAATCTTACAAATGTGTTCTCCCCGAAAAATGTAACCAAGGAATGTAACAGATTAATTCTTGCATGTTATATATTGGGTTTTGATTTACAAATCTAATTGCAGGAAATTTGCCAGTGGGGTGGGGGTGGGGTGGTTTGGGTGTGTAAACCAGGTCGCGGTTTGTAAAACAGAGGATCAGCCCTGGGGGTGGCTGGGACATTTGGCCTCTTGCTGCTAGTACAACCCGCCATCACCAGTGTGTGTGTGTGAGAGAGAGAGAGAGAGAGAGAGAGAGAGAAAGAGAGAGAGAGAGAGAGAGAGAGAGAGAGAGATAGTGTGTTTGTGTGCATGTATTAAAGTGTAATCTATAAGCTGTATTCAGGAGTGAGGGGGTCTTGGGACAGCTAGACTCTGAAAGCCTCGGAAACAATGCCTTTTCATTCTGTCGAGTGATGATGGCTAGTGTTTCAAAGTTTCAAAACATTCCCCCCACAGTACATTCAAACAAGTGGAGAGATACAAAGTGGGGTCCACCCCCACATACACTCCACCATCTACCAGCCCCCCCTCCCCCACACAGCAGCAGGGCATAGTCACCTAGAACATCTCCATCACCACACACACACACACACACACACTCTCCACTACATTACGAGTCCCCATACAAATGGGGCTATTGCTGTTGCACAACAACCCGAGACCAACACAAGCCTGATGAGTTATAGATAAAGCAGTCCTTAAACCACGGGCCTTAAATGCCACACAAAGGTGGGAGGGGTGATATAAATGGCACTGAGACACAAAGCGACTGAGTGTGTGTGTGTGTGTGTGGTGGTAGTGGGGGGGGGTCTCAATTACTTTTAAAGGAAGGATGTTGGGTCGGGGGGGCGGGGGCAGTACTTGTTTATGGTTGGCTGGAATTTTATAAAAGTGGATATTGGTAATGCATTAGCCTCTTAAAGGTTTACAGCGCACATAAAAAAACACAGGAAAATGAGCACATGACATAAATCCAAGCTTGGCCCTATCATCATGTAATGGGGGGCGGGACTTCTCCTTGAGTGGGAAACACTTTAATTGACTGCTTAGGGGTCAATAATTGCCATTTTGGTGGGAGGGAGGGGTGGATTTGATGAAGGACAGTTTGTGTACGACCCTACAGGATAGAAATCACACATGCACACTGTAACCAGCCAGTCTGGAACTATACAGGCGTCAAAATGGGATGAGTTTGGTAAACAGATTGAAAGACAGATCATCACAAACAGGACATATATTGTTATGTAGTATGATTTGGGATGTGAAACACTATGAACCCTATGTTGATAAAGCAATATACAACTTACCCAAGTCAGCTGCCAACTCCTTAGTGACTTAAGAAGTGATAACCATTAACATGTAGGTAATGTAGATTAGTCAATTTTTGAGCAAACTATATTTGAGGCAGCAGGCTAAGCTGTCATTTATGCTATCTACTTTCAATGTTTTCATCAGTACACTGACACACCAAGCAGCACCACTTTTTGGTAGGTCATGGCTCCAATCCTACCATAATTTAGCACACCTGGTTCTAATAATTAGCTGGGTGATAAGATGAATCCAGTTAGATGTGAATGCGGTCGCAGCGAATATCTACAGCACACTAGCTTTCCAAGAATAGCTCTGGTATAAAACAGACCCAGCACAGCAGTAATAGATACATGACAGACTTGTATAGAAGGGGCTTACATGGGAGAGTCGGAAGAAAAACTGTAAAAACATATCTTGATATAATCATCATATGAACACCGTTCCTCAAACCACAAAAACAGTTGCTGTATATTTGACTCAAGACAATCTCATTCGGTCTCTACCCCTCTTATTTTTCTCTGGCTCTGTTTTCGCTCTCCTCTCATCCTCACTCTCCTCTCATCCTCACTCTCCTCTCATCCGCTCTCTCCTCTCATCCTCTCTCTACTCTCATCCTCTCTCTCCTCTCATCCTCACTCTCCTCTCATCCTCTCTCTCCTCTCATCCTCAGTCTCCTCTCATCCTCTCTCTCCTCATCCTCTCATCCTCACTCTCCTCTCATCCTCACTCTCCTCTCATCCTCTCTCTCCTCTCATCCTCTCATCCTCTCATCCTCAGTCTCCTCTCATCCTCTCTCTCCTCTCATCCTCTCTGTCCTCTCATCCTCTCTCTCCTCTCATCCTCACTCTCCTCTCATCCTCTCTCTCCTCTCATCCTCTCTCTCCTCTCATCCTCACTCTCCTCTCATCCTCACTCTCCTCTCATCCTCTCTCTCCTCTCATCCTCACTCTCCTCTCATCCTCTCTCTCCTCTCATCCTCTCTCTCCTCCCACCCTCTCTCCTTTAGTTCCCAGCTTCTCCGCGTTTCTTCTTCTCTGGGGTCAAACTCGCTGGCCGTAGCCTCCTCCTCTCCTTTCTACCTTCCCCAGCCCTCCTCCGCGGCCTCTTTCCCCTCCCTCCCTCTCTCTCTCCCTCTGTGGCTCCGCATGGCTGCCTCCGTCCTCGCTCCCAGGGCAGACACCTGCACCGGCCCAGACGATCGATACCAGGCCTGGGCCTCTAGGAGAGTCGTGTCACCGAGCACACCGGATCCAAGCCGCTCGCCACCGCTACACAATCAGTCAAAATCACAACCACAAAGACACACACACACACCCTCCTGCACATACAAACACACACACACATGCATACACGCACGCACATGGGCACTCACACGTGAGCGCAGATGCATACACACAAACGCTGGGCCTCGAACACAGAAATGCACACAGGTTTGCTGACACACACACACACACACTCAGGAAAGTGTGCTTTCGCAAGGCCCGACTCTTATCAATCTTTAACCAGGCAATTTCTTCTAATGCCACACAGGGTGGAGCAAAACAAGCATGAGGAAAAATTAATAAAGGACCTCGGGATAAATAATACATTTGAGCGCGATGTCTGGGGACAGAATTGTTTTAGCTTTACTTATTGGTTGACCGGTGGGCTTTCCCCTTCCAAGTGAGTTTGAGGAATCCATTTGCTCGCACTTTCATATCTCACCCTTCCCTCCTGCACTTTCCAGCCATTTTTAATTAAATTGCTTCCAATTTTAAAGAGTCTTCACACGTTATCCTTAATAGACATCAGCGTTTTCTTAAAGGACGGTTAGGGGGGACAGTCTCTCTCTCTCTCTCTCTCTCTCTCTCTCTCTCTCTCTCTCTCTCTCTCTCTTCTCTCTCTCTCTCTCTCTCTCTCTCTCTCTCTCTCCTTTTCTTTCTTGCCATCGTCGCCAGTGCTAAACAGCATCTCTGGGAATTCTGACCCCGTGTGAAAGCGCCAGCCACTTGACATGGGCGGCGTCCCGATTCTCCCTGGATCACAATGGGGCTGACCTTAAAGGTGATGCAAAGGCGTTGAACTTTTCTAATCATAACATACTCCCTTCCGCCACGGGAAAGAGGACACGGGAAAGAGACAGGAGCTAAGAGAATCGGGGGGGGGGGTGGAGGGAGGATGGGGTGCAGAGTGCCAGGAGCTTACTGGAAAAGAATAAACTGGATGGCCGAAGTCTTACAGTGATTAGAAGCTCAAAAGAGGTTGGAAAAGGGAATGTTCCTGACAAAAAGGCGATTATTGCGCAGAACATTGTGTCCGCTTTTCTGTTTTTTGTCAACAATCGAAATGTACTGATCAAAAATACACGTCAAACTTTTCAGAAGGCATTTGGCAAGTAACATATTATTGCAATTTGCCAATACTGAAGATGCACAAAAAAAGAATCTACATATTTGAACCATCAGTGCAGTGAAAGGACGTTAGAATACATATTTGACCTACATCAATACAACACAATCAAGTCTTCCCTTTTAAATTAGACATAGAGAGAAAGGAAATAGAAAGAGAGAAATGGAGAGAGAGGAAGCACTTCCTCTGACCGGCCCTGTTCAAAGGGACAAGGCAACCATGGTGGTTTGTGAGGGGAAGTGAATAGATAAATCACAGGTATATTCTCTGTCTCCTCTTTAGTAGGTCATTGTTTTTGTCGCCCCCACGCCCCCCACCCACCCACACACATCCATTAGGGAATAATAGGTGATGCATTAGTGGATGGAAGGGGTGGGGGGGTACGTTTTTTGCAGATGAGACACCAACCCGAGGGGTGGTAGGTGGGGGGATGGAGGGGTGAGCATGTAATGCATGTAATCTCAGTGGTTTGGGAGGGGTGGGGGGGTTGGAGGGGTGAGCATGTAATCTCAGTGGTTGGGGAGGGTGGGGGGTTGGGGTGTTGTTTGGGGGGGGGGGGACCATCTGCAAAATGAAAACAAATGGGGTGTCATCCCCCCAGGAGGAAATATATCCCCTTTCTATTTTTAGTCATCAATTCCAGGTGCTGGGTGGACGTGTGTGTTCACATGCACGTGTGTCTGTGTGCATGTGCACGCATGTGTTTGTGTTGCACACACGGAGGTAAACACATAGCTTTCTGTAATTTGTGAAGCAAAACAATATAGGGCACTTTACGGTATCAGTATTAAAGTGTTCCTTGATAAAGACAAAAACATGCCAAATTTGCTAAATACAAATTAATAACTTGCATAAAAACATTATATATTTTTTGAGTACAGAGCTTTCAAATGAGTTGTACCATAGTGTTGCAGTGAGAAGTGTGACATGACTTCCTGACTCTGCTTACCCTGGTGTAACCTCCCAGAAGTCATTTCTCAAAGATGGAGGTCTAGACAAAGTGCCATGAAGTCTTGACAAGGTGTCTGACAAAGTCAGGATGGCGGCGGAAGGAGACGGAAGGAGAGAGTGACGGGGTATGGGTGGAGCGGGACACAGAGCGGATCACATTTACGATTGCGCCTCTGCCATAATTCCACAAGAATGCCTTCATTATGCCAACAATCCCTTCCATGTGCCAAAAAGGTTATAATGGCTGCTTCCTCAAAATGATGAGAGACAGGGTGGGATGTGTGAGGGGGGGATGTGAGGGGGGTGACATCTATCGTCTCTATTATTTATTTATTTCTGCGGCGAGTGAGGAGGGGGGGGTGGTGGTGGGGGGTGTGAACGGCAGAGAAAACTCATCACGCGGTCGGGTAATTAATGAATGGTTTAAATGTCATGATGATGGGAGCCACTTGACAAGGGACCAAAGCCCACAGCTTGGGTGATTTAGATTCTCTCTCTCTCTCTCTCTCTGTCTCTCTCTCTCTGTCTCTCTCTCTCTCTCTCTCTCTCTCTCTCTCTCTCTCTCTCTCTCTCTCTCTCTCACCCCTTCCTCCCCCCTCTCCACCCCCACTTTCTCGGAGGAGCCCAGACACCCCGGGGTTCAAACTTCATTCAGAGCGTAAGGCACTCAATCGTCCCCTCTTTAACTGCCTCCTCCTCTGCCCGCTCCACCCGCTCCGCCCGCCGCTCCCATCTGGGGACACGGTGGGAGACCCCCGCGCACGAGCTCCGTGTCCTCCCCCATCTTCACGACACACCCACAAACCCCCCCCCCCCTCCACGTCTCCCTCCCGCCCGGGGCTCTGCCCCTTCTTGGTCTCGTCAGGAGCCCCCCCTCTCCCCCTTCTTCCTCTCTCGGCCCCCCAAAGTATTCAGAGTGTAAGGAGCTACGCCCATCGGGGTCTAGTTACAGGGATGTTAATTGGCTGGTTTAGCTTGGGGGGGGGGGTTACGGGGGGGTGGGGGTGGGGGGTTGGCCTAACCCCATCCCCCCACCCCCACCCCCACTCCACACCACCAAACCTGTTGGACAAACCCGGACCTTCGGACGCTGCACTGGTAAGAAGATACAAACAAGACGTTCCAATTCCACCCTGCATATCTATAGCTCTCCAGGACAGTCAACAAACCAAAACAATGATGGTACGAAAGGAATGACTTAGCTCACGATGTCTAGCTCGCCGTGGCTGTCGCTACGCACATGCATGTCTTTGTTTGGGTTGGTGTGTGTGTGTCTGAGCGGAGGTGTCCGCACACATATCTCCACACACAACCGCCCATGAATATGTATCTGAACGTGTACCCGCGTATGTACGAACATGACAGCCCCCCCGTCAGCGCTGGCCCTTTAAAGGCCGTCCTCCCCTTTTATTCAAAGCAGGGGCCCGCTTTCTCTCGTCTGGCCTCCCGATAAGGGGCCTGAAAAACAGGAACCCAATTCCCATTATCTGGCTCTCTTATTGTCTATATTAACCTTCCCCGTGGTAACTTGTTCCCTCTCGTAATGCTACACTTGTCTAGCCACAACACATCAGCAGCAGCGGAGAGCCAATTGTGTCATGCAAATGAAGGCAGGCGGGCGGCCATGGCTCTACTGTGAGGGGGGCGAGGGGGGGGGGGGAGAGAGGGAGGGAGAGAGAGGGGAAAGGTGAGAGAGTGAAGCAGAGGGAGGGAGAGAGAGAGGGGGAGAGAGAGAGAGAAAGAGAGAAAGAGAGAGAGAAGGAGGGAGACAGACAGAGAGAAGGACAGAGGGAGGGAGAAGGGGGGGGGCAGTGGTTTATCAGGAGGATGTCTGAGTGCAGCTGAGGATTGTCTTGCCCGCACATGCACACACAGCCCCACACACACAATTACTCACACACAGACGCACACACACACGCACACACACATACACAGGCAGAAGGATGGGCGGGGATGAGGACATTGAAGAAGGCAACAACCACAGAACACATCTTCAGTGGTTCACTGTTGCTTAATAGTGACCCACCATAGTGACGCGTGCACAGGAAGACACACACCCTTGCAAACACACACTTGCACAAGCACCTGCACATATCCAGACACACAAATAGCTAAACAGCCAAACCACTGTCACACAAGAAGATTGCTGCTGTGACTTTTGCATCTTTATTTTGTGTGCGTGTGCTTGTGTGCGGTTGCTGTTGTGGGAAAGAATGGATGGATGGATGGCTGGAGAGGAGAGAGAGAAAAGAAGGGAGAGAAGGAGGGAGGGCTGTTTTGTTTAGCTCCTTTCAAGGTTGGGTGGGTTTTTTCCCTCTGTTGACGATGCTGTTGAATGGTGTGTGTCAGAGAGAGAGGGAGAGAAAGTAGAGAAAGAAAGGGGGAAAGAGAGAAAGACAGAAAGGGATAGAGAGAGAGAGAGAGGGATAGAGAGAGAGAGAGAGGGATAGAGAGAGAGAGAGAGAGAGAGAGGGATAGAGAGAGAGAGGGATAGAGAGAGAGAGAGAGAGAGAGAGAGAGAGAGAGAGAGAGAGAGAGAGAGAGAGAGAGAGAGAGAGAGAGAGAGAGAGAGAGAGAGAGAGAGAGAGGTTGACAGAATCAGTGTAGCTGTAAAATGACTCTAAAAGTGCTGCAGCAGCATTCTGTATGCAGACAGAGGCTGTTAGGCTCAACACAATACAGTACTTGAGGGAGATTGAACTGGCTCCCCCTCAGCTGACCTGTCTGAGAGGGAGCCAAGCCATGAGCACAACCAAAGGACACAGTCTATTGATGAGCTTCAACATTTGAAAACATTTTATAATGTGATAACTTTGGTCCTTTTGGTGTATTTCAGTGTAAATAAAAACATTTAGTGGCATTTTTACAACGTACACCACACATACAGTGTGTTATGTAATATTACAAATACAAGATATTCAAGACTTCTACACCCACAATCTTTTGCAGTCAACTTTGGCAACCTCATCAAAACCTGTTTGGGCTTGTAAAGTCTGGGGACAATAAAGCTATCTGCTGAAAAAACCTTCTGACAGCTTTCCATAAAAATACATGTCTAGTTTCAATTCACGGAAGTCAAATCTGCTTGACAACCTACACCCTGTATGTTTTCCTATTAAACAGAAAGCTCATTTGCCAAATAATAAATTGATCTCTATTGTACAGTCGACAATACAGAAGAGAAAAAGAGAGATAGTGAATGAGAGATAGATAGTGGTAAAAAATAGTGTGTGTGTGTGTGTCTAGCTGCAATAAGTGTGTGTAGGACGGCACTTTATCCCCCTTCATGCCATCATTCACCAATCCATCCCTTCTTCATGTTACCCCCCCAACACACACACTCCTGTCGCACCATCCCACCCCCTGTCTCTGTGGGTGCTTTTTTAATTTATGCCCACCATACTAACCACTCAATACAGACAGTGTCTGCAGTGCTGTAGATAGCTGTTAATGAGAAGAGGTCCCCCCCCCCCTTTATCTCTTTTCTTCTGCCCCCCCGCCCCCCCTCCCCATTATCTGCGCACAGTCTATAAGCGGGCAGTTACCTCACCGACCGCCGATAACACCCAATGGGCAACCAGTACTGAT
>NC_085028.1:10133641-10138641 GCF_963692335.1 Osmerus eperlanus
TGCTGGGTCTTGGAGGTAGGGTTGCTGGGTCTTGGGGGTAGGGTTGCTGGGTGTTGGAGGTAGGGTTGCTGGGTCTTGGAGGTAGGGTTGCTGGGGCTTGGAGGTAGGGTTGCTGGGTCTTGGAGGTAGGGTTGCTGGGTCTTGGGGGTAGGGTTGCTAGGTGTTGGAGGTAGGGTTGCTGGTCTTGGGGGTAGGGTTGCTGGGTCTTGGGGGTAGGGTTGCTGGGTCTTGGAGGTAGGGTTGCTGGGTGTTGGAGGTAGGGTTGCTGGGTCTTGGGGGTAGGGTTGCTGGGTCTTGGAGGTAGGGTTGCTGGGTGTTGGAGGTAGGGTTGCTGGGTGTTGGAGGTAGGGTTGCTGGGTCTTGGGGGTAGGGTTGCTGGGTGTTGGAGGTAGGGTTGCTGGGTCTTGGGGGTAGGGTTGCTGGGTCTTGGGGGTAGGGTTGCTGGGTCTTGGGGGTAGGGTTGCTGGGTGTTGGAGGTAGGGTTGCTGGGTCTTGGGGGTAGGGTTGCTGGGTCTTGGGGGTAGGGTTGCTGGGTGTTGGAGGTAGGGTTGCTGGGTGTTGGAGGTAGGGTTGCTGGGTCTTGGGGGTAGGGTTGCTGGGTCTTGGGGGTAGGCTCTCGGGTCCACATGACAGGACATCTCTGAACATCTCTCCGCCCTTTTGTCTGTCAGTATTTGAGAGATTTGTTAATTTGATGTTTTGAGAAAATAGATACTCTGGTAAGTAATGTAATTACAACATATTAATTTAGCAGACACTTTTCTCCAAAGAGACAAGCACAGGGGGGATTTGATACCTGCAACCTCTTGACCTGCCGTCACATGCTGTAACAACTGAGTTACACCATACCCATTCCCGTCCCCCCAAAATAACCTGCTCCTGTTTCTTCATACCACATTTCCCCGAATGATCTCTCAGTCTCTCTCACTCTCCCTCTCTCCCTCTCTCTCTCTCTCTCTCTCTGTCAGTCTTTCTCTCTCCCTCTCTCGCTCTGTCTTTCTCTCAGTCTCTTTCTCTCTCTCTCAGTATATCTCCCACGTCCATCTCATCCTTCTCTCTCTCTCTGTCTGCCTGTCGTGGTTCTGTTCCTGCGGTTCTCTGGAAGATTCAGGTCAGTGACGAGAAGCGCAGAGAATGTGATTTAAGCTCTCCCGCTGTCTGGACATGTAGAAGGTGAGGGGTGGGGGGGTGCAGAAGCCTATGTGTTTGAGTGTCTGTGTGTGTACACGAGTGTCTTCGTGTGTGTTTGTGTTTTCCTCTGAAAAAAGCCTGGGGTGTGTATTTCATTCTAAGAGAAGAAAATACAAGGATGAGGAAGTTGAAAATGGAGGAGAATGTATTCACACATACACACACACAGCTGCAGCAGTTAAGCACCAGTTTCTCAGTCACATCACAATGTTTTCAACCAACTGTCACTCCTGTGCTTCTATACGTGACACATAACTGCCAAAAATAGCACATCACCCCCACAATCACTGCAAACAGGCCTCGCAACTTAACCTCTAACCTGACACTGGGACACACACACTCCTAGTTAAACATCACAACCAAGGTGAAAGACCCCCTTTGGACAATAAGCCTTGAAATGAGCCTGGGCTGCCAATAAGCTACTACATTACTTTCCCTCACACACCAGTACATTCCCTTTCGTCTCAAACACTCAAATACACACACACACACACACAACCCCACCATATACCCAACACTCTGAGGCAGCTCAAGAGGTCAGAGTGAAGATGTGGACATGATGGACACACCAACCTGAGAGGGCCAACCCTGTAGGACATTTGCGATCAGATTCTGCTGGTGTCCAGGTCAACTGTCGTCCCCCCCATCCAGCCACCCACCTCCCAACCCCCCCACCCCCAGCTCCATCCAGCCACCCCCTTCCCTCCCTGCCCCCTCCCTCACCTCTAATCCCAGCCGTCTGCTGATGATAGCGCAATTTAAGGAAGAGAGAGACGGGGGTGGATGAAGAGAGGAGGAGAGGTGGTGGAGGGGCCAAAGGGGCAGCTCGGATGGGTTTGTAGGAGGGCCGGGATTGGGCTGGGGTGTCACCAAAATTGACGGCGATAGTGGATAAGACTCAATTTGGAAAAGCCTGTAGTGGGAAATGACTGCTTTTTTGGTCTCCCATCATGTCATACAGCAAGGGCACTTTACTGGCAGCACCCGCTGGCCAGAGTGTGTGTATGTATGTGTGTGTTTATGTGTGCAGGGCAATTTTTACAGTCCTTAAATGTATTTATTTATTTATTTATTTTCATCCTCCCTGGTTTTCTGTGCCTGTGGGATTTACTCAGGCTACAAGTTAATAGTTGATGTAGTTCAGTTCAGGAGCGGGGGGGGGGGGGGGGGGGGGGGCACCTAAGGATGGAGTGTCACTGGGGTTGTGGAGGTGACTGAGATTGTTTATCCACAGACAGCAGATGGGTATATGCATGTGTGTGTGTTTGTGTGTTACCGTTTGGCATGGTCTGCCCTGGTGAGTGTCTGTATTTGCTACATGGCCATTTAACACAGTGTTTGGGGTCACATCCACAGCCGTGCTGTGGTGTATGGATGATGGCCTGCTTCATCAGGTATCTAGTCCTCAGTAGGACCTCTGATCTGGGATCAGATCAACCGCTGGTCCATTTGATGTCAATAAAAAGACTACTCCTGTGGCTGTCGTTCTGCTCTCTCTTATAATGATCCAAATGCTGACCCCTCCCACACCGTGCCTGTGGCTGTTTTAACTGTGAATTTGTCCACGTCAAGGTTATTTATAAGACCTAACACCCCTAAAATACCTCATAACTGTCTCACTCTGTTCCAGTCCCCTACAATTCCTCTACCTCTCCCTTAATTCCCATCTATCTGTCTAAGTATTCAACTAGCCGTACCTCCGTCCATCTGCCCGCCCATCCATCCATCTGCCCATCCATCCATCTGCCCATCCATCCATCCATCTGCCCATCCATCCATCTGCCCTTGTATCCATCCATTTGTCCACCTGCCCCCCTATCCATCTATTCATCAATCCCCTCCCATCCCATCCTTTCACCCCCTCCTAAGGTACTTCAAGCCCGGGGTCCTACAGCTTCCTTTGTCGTGTGTGTGTTGTGATGTTTGGCTAGTGGCAGGCGACATGGGCCCTGTTCATTGCTGCCGCCTCTGGCCCTGCAGACATCCTGTCTGTGTGTGTGTGCGTGTGTGTGTGTGTGTGTATGTGTGTGTGTGTGTGTGTGAGGCCTCGTACCTGTGTGTCACTGGCTCTGGCACCCTCCGTAAACTTCACGGGGAGGCTGAAAATTAAACAGGGCCTCCCTTCCCTGTCTGTGGCCTGGCCATGTGTGAGCTTTATGGAAGTGTGTGTGTGTGTGCGTGCATTTGTGTTTGCAGAAGGGTGTGCATGTGTGTTTAGGAAAGAGTGTGTGTGTGTGTGTGTGTGTGTGTGCGTGCAAGAGGTGGGCTTGTAATGTGCATGTTACAATGTGTGTGTGTGTGTGTGTGGTAGTGAGAGCAGGGGGATTGATCCACACCACACATCAATCCCTCAAGTACAGGACTGTCATTATGACAGTTCAGTATGTCTGCATTTGTGGGACTCTTGTCTGTAGGTCCTTGTGATTGGTGGTCTTCATGTGAATGCCCTCCATGCAAGATGAGAGCTCCATTCTGTCTGTGTCCTTCTGTTTGAATGTAACATGGAAAAGGTTACTTTTATATCTGTGGGCGACTGTTGTACGTTAACAAAGTGTGTTTTTGCATACTGGTTTGTGGGATGTGTGTGTGTGTGTTTGCGCGTGTGTGTGTGTGTGTGAGAGAGAGAACGTTTGTGTGTGCGTGGCAACACACCAACCCTTTTGCATCCCAGGGTCTTCAAAGACAGCCCTTCCAGCTGGGTCAAACAAAACCATCCCATCTTCTTTGACCTCCCTCCTTCTTCGTCTGTCTGTCTGTCTCTCTCTCTCTCTCTCTCTCTCTCTCTCTCTCTCTCTCTCTCTCTCTCTCTCTCTCTCTCTCTCTCTCTCTCTCTCTCTCTCTCTCTCTCTCTCTCTCTCTCTCTCTCTCTTTCTTCCTTTCTTCCTTTCTTCCTTTCTTTCACAGCTGAATGAGGCTGGACCACTTCACAGTTTCACTGTAAAGAGAGAACACACATACAGTCATGAACCCAGGCGCACAGTATGAAAAATGTAAATGTAAAAGGACCTGCACGTGCACACACTCACAAACGCAATGCACCCCCCCCCCCCACACACACACACATCCACAAATGCAGCACCCCCCCATAAACACACACATATACACACACTCACAAACTAAAATCTCATCCTCACACTTAAGAAAACATATACATTCTGTTACCTACACACACAAACACACACACAGAACGGGTAGTTAAGGGTCTGTGTAGCCTCTGCAGGGCTGGCCAGGCATCAAGCCACACTTCACACCCTGGCTGGAGAGCGTTTATTGGGTAAGATCCCCCAGAGTGAAGGGAAGAACAACAACACCTCTGCTTTACACCAGAACAACACAGACGACCGACGGACAACAAAGGCACTGGTGAGAAGCTCGGAAAATGGCGGCCATTTGCAAATTTGTTGTCCTAGCTTACTGAATGAGGGGTCGGAAGGATGAAAAAATGTAAGTCAGTTACAACTAACCAACAAGAGTAAGAAGTCTCTCAATATTCATTGTGATCAGGATGAACATTCATGAACATTCATGAACCATTCCTTTAAAAAAGGTTAATTTGTATTGCAATTTTTTGGTTCACTTTAGATGTTGAACCAAGTGTAAAACTACCGTTGAACAGTCCAGCCAGGTGGACCCATTGGACAGCTCACAGGTCTTGCTGTAGCGCCTCAAAGAGGCCCAGATGTCTTCCGCGCACCCTCAGATTTACCCAAGCAACTGTTTATGTCCACACCCTGGACCCTCCATGTTCATCACTTTTTCTATGTCACACCCTCCTGCAGATGATAGTGGGACGCATAGCTGGTTTAACG
>NC_085028.1:10143641-10163399 GCF_963692335.1 Osmerus eperlanus
AGAGTGAGGAGGGAAGGAGAGAGGGAGAGAAGGTAGGATTGGCAGAGACAAGAAAGCAAAAGCAAGAGAGAGGTGTTCAAAGAAGTGGTGAAAAAATGAAAGATCTGTATGTTAGACAATGTATACAGAGTGCTTTGTTTGTTTATTTCTTTTTATTTTTGGACTTATTTATTTTTTAACATTGATAATAACACCTGCAAAACAGCATACTCAGAAATGTAAAATCAAACAAAGAAAATGCAAAATATACCTTTTCAAAGTATTTAAACCACAGTTTGGTGATTTAAAAATGGCCAGTTACTGCCCAATATTTCAATGTTATAACAAATGGTTATAATGTTGTTATAATCTTGGGTGTAATAGTGTAAAATTATTAAATGGTTCAAATATTTGTAACTCAACAAAATCACCAACTAAAACCCTAATGTGTAAAGTTTTGAATTGACCCAAATATTACCCAGAATACAAAACATCTGGAACAACTTCACCTTTCCAAGCCACATAAAAGCCTTGCTCAGTTACTGCCGACTCATATAAAGGCAAGGTGACAATGATGACACAAGTGGTGGCATGGGTACAACCCCTGACAGCACACTGAGATTAGAATGAGGGGGCAGAGCCCCAGATGTGGCAGGGGTTAAAGGTCAAACTGTAGTGGTGCGGATGTGTACCTAAAACCAGATGTCACAAGATGTGTACCTAAAACCAGTCACACCGCACAAACAGATCAGACCGTGGTGATACTTTAAAGGGATGAAGGAAGCAGATGAGGAAGGAAGGAAGGAAGGAAGGAAGGAAGGGAGGGAGGGAAGGAAGGAAGGAAGGAAGGAAGGAAAGGAGCAAAGAGGCGTCAGCAAGATTTGAAGGGACAGAAGGGAGGATAGAGAGAAGAATGGGAGGTCCTCTGTGACTTGTACCATATTAATGTGGACCCTCCCAGACCTCCATTAAACTGAGCAAAGCTCATTTCATGATGTGGGGACATCTTTTATGGTAACGCCGCTGTGTTAAGCACATGGGGAACCCTGTGAAGAAGCGTGAGGGGTTAATGGGCCTTGTTGCACACAAGGAGGGGGCGGGATGGAGGGGGTGATGGAGGGGATGGGGTGAAGTGACAATGCGTTGGTGCAATGAAGCACCCAGCTGGGAAATGGACCCCTACACGAGCTTTAGACAGTGTGTTGTGTGTGTGTGTCCTCACATCCACACAATCTGACATCTGACAAATCTTCTTTCCATTGTGAATTCATAATAACGTTCGGTATAAATGAATTGATGTATGCATTCATATATTACTGGAGCTCTTTAAAGGGAGTATGGTCCATGGCAAAAATGAGCAAACTGAGAATGTGATTGCTAATAAGCACACACACACACACACACACACACACACAGCTGAGCCTTACCTCATTGCCCTGGACCCAGACTTTTAGAACACTACGCCTATGATGAGATATCGAGCTGGCGCTGCACATCGCACACCGATTTAGAAAGAAGACCATCTCAGTCCCGGGATTCTATTCTACTGGCGCAGCCTTTCAACTTTGTGAAAAGAGCGGAAAAAAAATCCCACCGAGAGATGGGAGGGAGGCGAACAAAGTTCTCAAAGTTTACTAAATAACTATCAAACACAAAATAAGTGCAAAAACCAAATTAAAGCCTGCATCAGCCTAACAAATCTAATCAAACACGCTTGCTGCTTTGCAGATGCTAAACAAGGGAAAAACTGAAAGCGTTTTATGGGGGAAGATGAAGGAAGGGCGAGGGGGGCCTCTTAACAGACCCCCTCGCCACCCACTTCCCTCTAGTTCTGTATCCGACTGGAATCAAATCTCAGTTTGCCACTGCTTCTCGATAGCAGATCAATTTAGCGTGGCTGGGAACATAGCAGTAAACATCGACGGAGTCATTTTCTGGCATATTAATGTTTACATCCAATCAACGGGGTGTGGGGGCGGTCTAATTAACTCAATCAGCAGACAGAATGCGGGGAGAATGAAATGCTCACCTAGAGACCACCACACAATTGATCACTCCAGCCTTCCTCTTTAGCCCAATGTTTGTTGACAGCACTTCAGTGCTCGCAGAATTACCCTGGCATGCATACGGTGATTAAATAGCAGTGTGTGGTTTTGATGCGCCTGATTATCTTGTTCTGTGTGCTTTACATTCATTGGATATTAAAAGTAAAGTTTTGGGGAGGATATGCTTGAGCATTTTTTGTATAAAAAATTAAATAAAGGTTTTGTTTTTTATCTGAGAAAAGCAAGACATTTCTCACAATAGTGAATGGTTTTTGAATTTAGACTAATTTCTCTTCTCTGGCACGAAATTGATCAAGAATTGATTTGGGATGGGAACATGGGAGAATACGGACTAATGCATTACAATGAATTACACGAAGAATTACCGCGTGTTGCTTCTATGCTCTTGGGCTTTCCTCAGTCTCTCTCCAGCAGCAGACTCATTTTGCTGTGGGGGAGGTTGGAGACAGGTGAAAAGACTGATGAGAAAAAGGCAAAAGCAAAACCATGTAATAAAAAAATCTGTCGTTATCTACTACGGTCCCAACACACACTACCTCTACGCCTCCCCTCTCTCCTTCTCCCTCTCTTCCTCCTGCTGCTTCTCTCCTCCTCTCTCTCACTTTCTCTTCCATTTCTTTCCCCCCGCCAACAAGCCCGGCTGCCTCCCCTCCTCGTCTATGAAAAATCCGCAAATAAAAAGTTACATTAACCCCGCGCTGACCTTTCCCACGTAATACACTGTGGCCTGATGGGCTGGTCCAGAGCTTCATCGAAAAGCTGTCACTCTCCAGCCGTCCCAAGCACTGCCTGGGGAACATTTACCGGATAATTAATATATTAAATGCATGAAAAATAGTTACACAGGGGCCCCTTCGTCAGCTCTTCCTGTGCGAGGGGGGGAAAGAGGGATACAGCCTGTGAACCATCAATATACAAGCTTCCCCCTTCAATGGCCCATCATAAAAACTGCTCATAATTTTATGGCTTCATTCACAGCCCTCGCTGTAAAGGAAGGCCATATTTCCTCGTAATTCACTGGAGCTCGCACACACTTTTTTTTTTAATGATTTGGCGGTTTTAAGCCGGCGCTCCGCCGCAATTATGGAGGTGCTCCAGGCCCCTGATGTGAAGGACGCGCAGGGGTCAGCGGCGCCGGGGCGAGCAGGACCGTGACGGAGCGGGACGGCAGCCTGAAAACAGGGCTAAAAATACCCAGCACCGCGCTACGCACACCGCCACACTCTGCCTCGACGCCCACCCAGACACACGCCTTGCACACTGCTCCCATGTCACCTGCTCACCACCCACTATATACTGTACAGTGTGTGTGCGTGTTTGGACTTGTTTTACTGTTGTTGTGGGGACCAGGTTTAAGGAAAACTGGATTTTGAATAGAAACAGAATTTTCAGCCGCCACAAGGAAAATCCACACAAACTTGTGTTTCTATATGTACGTAAGATACATAGGCTGCTTGGTGTGTTTCTATAGAGGATGGAGGAGACAACTTGCATCAACTGCCATTTCTAGCATGCCTCCTACTAGATTGACACAATGTAGATTCAGCAGCACAGTTCTATTTGTCTGAGACAAACACAATGCTTGATTTTTGAAAATGAGAAATTCTTTATTATGAATATTGAAATTAGCATCCGTATTTCTAGTCTGTGAATTTTCTCTCCCTCTAGTCAGTAATTAAACTGTAGGCCGCTATTTTCATGGAACATTAACTGGAGATCACGCCGACACAGATGAAGAAACACACAGACACGTGTGTGCAGACAAACACGCATGTGCAGGCAAACACAGAGGCCTGTGCACACTCGCAAACTGTAGACGTGTACAAATACACACTGCTAAAATACATTTACACTAGAACCATAGACACTAGAACTAGAAAATTTTGTATTCAAAATATTGTATACATGGAACTACACATTCTGTAAAGACAGACTGGCACACACCCAACAAAGGAATCTATTCACAATAAGCATTACCTGTACACTCAATACATTCAGAAAGTCTAAGAAGTATGTGAGTCTATAAAAAATAAGAACATTAAGAAACTGTGTGTGACAATACGGTATATCCCACATATTCTGTATATTTCCTTTGAAAAAGGGAACTGCATTTCACACAATGCACTGCCATATACGTAATCATGTCCGAACGCATATCTGTTACCAGGAAATATTACCCCCAGAGACCGGGGCCCTTATTAATAGTCCAATTCAATAAATATTACTGTTGTCAGAGGGGTGGTGGGGTCTGAAGGGGGTAGCCAGCATAATACTGGCCTGAAGACAGAAGCGAGAGATCCTGGAATAAGGCAAATTAATTTTCTAGAGCTAACGGCCCCGATTTCGCCAAATGACATTTTGTACCGTTAGCATTTTATAATGTGACACAAATGGTGCTGGGGTGCAATTTAAAACCCAAACACTGAACCAGAAACCCCGTTTGTAGGGGTTCCGCTGCTACTTTATGGGTAAGCAACTCCTCAAGCTGAAAGTTC
Source organism: Osmerus eperlanus (assembly GCF_963692335.1). Taxonomy (NCBI): domain Eukaryota; kingdom Metazoa; phylum Chordata; class Actinopteri; order Osmeriformes; family Osmeridae; genus Osmerus; species Osmerus eperlanus. The sequence goes on from NC_085028.1 coordinate 10,148,182, forward strand.
ATCCTTTTTAGTGCCTCAGCTTTCTGGCACCACAGTATGGCCGTTCTATCCAGAGAGGGAAGTTCTATACACCAAAGGTAACTTAACTTAAATAAGTTGATTGAAATAATAAGAATAATTTAGGCTTAAATATTTCAACACTTTTATTTGAGAAGATTAAATTTGTGTGAAGACTGTAGCTATCAATAAACCAGGTATGTTTGAATCTACAGTAGCGCATACTGTAGATACAGCAGTAGGAACAGTACCCTATTATGCTCCTTCTAGACTGCATTGATCCATTAGCTGTACAATAGGTACGATAGTGAAAGCACTGATGACCTAATCTTGGTGACACTTCTGATAAGGAAAATAAAGGTTACTACATGTAGGTACACAGGTTATCAGATTTCAGTTGCACAAGCCAAATGCAAACCGCAAAATGTAATCTAATAGTGATGGCATTATAAATTGAAGCGTGTAATGAACAATAAATAAAAAAGTGATTGCGATTGTATCATTCAGCTCTGGTATGTCGTAGAAGGTGTTTATCAGACACCAAGGATGGTAAACATTTAATAAAGAAATCAACGCTTGTCCTACACATTGTCTCTTGCAATCGTAAACTCATAACATTTTCCTCCTAAAAATGGTTGCCACACAGCATGACTTCCCAAAATCACAAATGTATTGAGCAAATGAAACTGCTTTTGATACACCACACAAATGTAATCAAGCATTGCAATGTTTACTCTTAACAAAACTCATTTCAATATGAATAAAAACTTAATTTTTTCTTCCGTCTGTAAAGCACAAGCTACGTAATGCGTTATTTTGTCTGAGTTTTTCGGTTACATAGATTTGTTTGAGAAGTCCCTGGCGTGCCCCCTCACTGTAGATTACGCACTACGGAAAGGCCGAAAAAGGTACAAAACACGTGTTGTCCTTGCGTTAATTTCCAATTAATCCCTGTTTATAAATTGCATGGCAAATGAACCCAAATCTCCGGTTTAGACAAGGATGTGATTGGCCTCCGCCACCTCTCAATCCCCCACCCTCTGCTTGAGGGGCAGAAATGTGTGTTTATTTGAATAAGGAAGACAAGAACAGAAACGAGCATTCGTCGCCAAATGGGCGAGCCAAACTGGCAAGCCAGCATTCTGAGAGTACAATACAGAGTATAGGTGATCCCGGAGAGCTCGCGCTAAGCAAGCCTAATCCTGTTGACTAAGAATGGGCACGAGGAGCCATGCCAGGCTGCAACGTGGCTCAGTCTACACAAAACACCGGGGGAATTACTCACCATGGCAGGGTGGTCCCTCCAACCACAAGCCCTCTGCTGCCGCCACCTCTGCCACCAGTGGCTGCCAACGGGCACCGGGGGCTGGGACGTAGGGGGTGCCAGCCGAAACCTCTCTTCCCACTTTATGCCTGATCTCCTCATCCATGCCCACCTTGACCCACTCTTAGGGTTGTGAGCTAAGGGTTTGGAGTCGGGGGAGAGAGTCACATTATTGGTACATACAGTGTAGGCGGCATTCGGATGATTTGTTGATGACATTTGGGTGATCTTAGTACATACATCTCCAATTACAGAGCCAAGTCAAAACTGTCCAGAAAAATGAGCAAGGACGACACAGAAAAACATCTGAAGAAGGCCTCTTAGATGTCGCCATCACCGTGCGTAGCAAGTGGCTAGAAGTGGCAAGAAACCTGTTGGAATCTCACTTTCTCCACACTAATACTCAGGAAGATTAACTTTCCCTTTGAATCTGAAAAGACTATAAACGGATGTTAAGTGACAACCCCGTATTGTTCCCCCAAGTGCACGTGTCAGTCCTAATTCCTTGAGCTCGTATTAACAACCCATCAGCGCACCGTCGCAGCCCAGAGATTGAGAGCCCGGGTGTGATGGAGACTTACCCCCGACTCCTCAGCTCCTCAGCTGAGATCTTCCCGAGGCATTACGCTGGAGTGTCATCGCTTTAATACGATGATCTAGATTAAGGACGATCTGGAGAGAATACACAAAGGGAGACATTATTAGCCCTTTCCCTTCACTACTCTTACAGTTTGCCTTTAACATCCCCCTGTCCCCCCCTCCTCTCCCTTTAAACGATTGAATATTACCCAGCTAATCATCTCTGGTGCAGGTTAGCGAGGCCATGTAGTGGAACGCCCTCCACTGTGACCACCAGAGGCCTCTACTCGGCCATTAGGATGGAGCAATAGAGACGAGGAAGGAGGGACACCTTGGGGGGCCGTAAGCAGAACCCCCCCTCCACCTCCTTCCATTAAATCATTCTCCTCCATCTCTCCCTTCTTCCTCTCATTCCCCCCTCCTCGGGGTGCCTCTTTATGAGGTGTGTCCTGATCGCCTAACAGACGGCGAGCTAAAGGCCAGCCGTCCCACTCGGCTGCTTCCAGGGTCCAGTTACTGATACTGCCCCCCCCCCCCACCCCCCAGCATGCACAATAAGTACACTCTATAAACACACACTGGACAAACACACACAAACATGTGAACAAACACATGCATGCACCATGTTAGAGATCTCTAGGCGTTTTGTCTTGGTTAGTAAGGTTGGGCTATTTCACAGCTAGTAGATTCATACTACTGTGGATGACTGTGTGTATGTGTGCGTCTGTGGGTGTGTGGGAGCGTGTCTGTCGCATGGAGCTTCCCCCAAGAATGGATCCACATCACAGGCTTCACGTCATAGCTCAAGCAATCAAGGCCACAGGGGGAGCTAGGGAGGTCTGCCTTGCATGAGTAGTGAGTCTCAAAGACTGACAAATCCCATCGACAGTGTGTTGTCTAACCCTCACAGGTTTAAGTCTGCCTGGAAATAGGCGGGAAATGGCAGGTTGCATTTTCATGCAATCCGCATGGCTAAAGCCATGGGCCTACAGGGAGCACATCTATGGCAGAAAAGCCTTCAATGCAGGAAGGAGAAACATAATGCCCTCACTTCCAGAGGCAGGGTGTCATAAGGAAATGAAAGATGTGCTATGTTAGGAGTCTGAAATGAAAATGTTCTGGTACAATTAAAGAGGGAAAATAAGATAACAGAGCTACCTACTCACACTTAGCTAGTGTATTATGAACATTGTCTTGGTTTAAATCATTAAAAAAAAAAAAAAAATTATGAAGAAAGCCTAAACATCTACATACATGGATTATTTTTATTATTGCAAGAAACAACGCATGTAAGTATTAAGTATAACGTGAACTTATTCTGATTCTGTCACAGAAATATCCGTTAAAATCAGGTGTGGAAAAAAGTGGTGAAAGACTTTTGTATAAGCTAACGTTTGTCAGAATATACAATGCAGTCTGTGATAAACATGGTATGGTGTACTGTATGTGTTGTGTGTGTTGGTGTGTGTGTAGGAACAGCCGCAGGCCGAGCAGCTGTGAGCAGATGTCAGTGTAAGTGAGCGGGGGACTTGGGAGAGAGAGAAATGTGGCTAGGCCAACCCTCTAATTTACGCATGAGTGGCGCTGCACCACCCATATTTACATTTAAATTGATGTTTCAGATACTTAATTAAAGACGAGGACTGGGCTCTTCTGGTCGGCGGCAGTTTCTTCCTCACCCTCCTCCTCCTCGGTAGGGCTCACAGACCCGCTTCACTGGAACCTGGAGCGCTTCCCCAAACCCGTCGGAACATTTCACCGGAGGCCGGTTAATGACAATGGACCCTGTTCCCTCTATGGTAATTTCTAGCTACATTACTGAACATGCAATGCCCCCTGGTGGATTCTAATTTCAGCCTGTACTTACACAATGCACATCCTCCATCTGCTCGTGTCTTAAGATGACAGCCATTCGCCCTGATAATGCTTGGAGACGGCCAGACGGGTCAGAGAAGTCAGCCAAGGAAAACAAAAGACTCAACTAGAAGCTACAGGAGGCGTACTTGCTGGGAGGTTCATGATTTGCAACAGGCATGTGGGGGGAAAAAACGTCAACTTGACACTTCCTAAGGCCCACAGCACAATTCGGGGCGGTTCTTGTTCAGTCCAAAGCACTCAATTGAAACCAATAAGGGTAAAAAAAAAGCTGATGCACCAGAGCGGAGCAGGAGCTGGAGAAGTCCCACTGACTAAATGATGAAGGGATACAAGAATACTCTGATGATGATCAGAGGGCTCAAACGAGGCCATGGCCTTAATACAGTGGCTCTCCTTTACTGATGAAGCACTTCCCCAGCATGCATCTCTTTCCACTGCCCCGTATCCTCCGAGGGGGGCCCTTGCCACCCATAGGCCGGCCCCCTTCTGACACTTAGTCCCAAACAGCCTTTTAATAGATTTTAAAAGAGGGTTATTAACATTACCTGCTAATTATGTTAAGGACCTAATTAGGGAAAGAGGAAAAAAGGCATTTTTTGTCTAATTAGGTTTTCTTTCTAAGTACACTGATAACCAAGGGAATGCCGAGATCTCTGCAGAAATGAGAGTGCAATGAGCCAGGGAGAGCCTCCTTCGGAAAAGGAGTTAACCCTTTCATCAGCAACTTGACTCCATTAACAGAGCCCAGGCAGAGTGCAATTACCACCCAAATCGTTTATTTAGGATGTGTTTATCTGGAGTGGGGCTGCATCATTTAGCGCGTTATAAACTCAATACCGACTTCATTAGCGATTACAGTCAGTGGGTGGTAATACCTGCCTGATAGCTCACTGTAGGCTGATGCTATCAGACCCCACCACCAAATTACAAGGAAGGAGACCTAATTTTTCAGCTGTGGCGCTCATTCCCCACTGCTTCCTCCACTCAAGGGGGGGGGGGGGGAGTGCCTCAGTCACTTGGCCAGGCCTCAGCTATGACATGAGCATGGGATGAGACAGCATGCATAAGGCGACCCAGCCAGAACAAGCCAAACACTGGTACAGCAGGGCGAGAGCTTCATTACAGGAATTACACCCAGTTTTCACAAAGCTCAATTAAAGCCCAGTCGGCAAAATGAGGAAAGACTAAATGACACTTCAGTAGACGTGACATAATTGCCCGTGACTAAACACAACTAAAACAGGCACAAAACATTGTTTGCTGTCAATACAATGAGAGAAATAAACTAGACAAAACCTCTCTAACGGAGACACAGCAGCAACTGAAATGACAAAACAAAATGATAGTCAAAGAAATATTTGGGGTAAAAAGCACACTGTTGCACTGTACCAGTTCTTCATAAATACTGCTGAGTTATTTCGAGGCCACAAAGGTACTGTACAGTATTGTACTGTACAGAAAAGAGCAACTTTAAAATCTCAAACACAGAAGGCACAAGGGATCACAACAATAAAAGTATAGGATTGACTGAATAAGGCACAAAGTGTACCATAACATTGATTGTGATTATGAAGTATAAGTAATAAAGAAGGGAATCCAAATTGGTTAAGTGAAAAGCCTCTTTACCTCTGGTTACCCTGCATGAAGTGTTGATAAGGCACTCAACACTCACACTTGTGTCCAGTAGAACTACATTTGATGGGTAGTTTAATTTACTACCCATCAAAACAAAAAGGTTCTATTATGACAAAGGCAATTCCTGTGTGTCTGGAAAACTGAAGGGACAAGTGGTGAGGATCTTTGGCAGGGAGGGGAAGGGAGGGTCCCCCAAGTGCCCCTAAATGGAATCCGAATGAACCCTCCAAGCTGGTGGGTCTGCAAGAGCAAGACAGCCCCCGCCATTACGGGCCAAGGCTCTCCTTCGCCCGCACACCTCCAGCTCACGTCTGTTATTATCGCTTCAACCTCCCGGGGTAGAAAGGTTGTGCAGTCGGAGGAGGGAATAAGCGCAGCGGAGGAAGGGAGGTTACTAGCACTTACTGCTTTGTAGCATGACGTTCTCCAGACCACCACGGTTAAGGGGAAGTGGGGGCAAAATAGCAGCCTTCTAAATTGACAGAGTCGGACACTGTGTTTAAGAGTGATAGCTGATCGTAGGCTAGTGGTGATGTCCAATTTTATTTTGAAGCCCACGATTCATAAATAGACAGACGAATGTGGATATACGTGTCATAGGTGACTATCTGCCTGTCATTGTTGAGCGTTTCTTTTCCACCTTACAGGATGTCTGGGGGTGTGATGTGGGTTAAGGGAGCGCTTCACTCTGACTTTGAATTGAAATTATTGAAATGATATTAATGTTCCATATCCTGGGAAATTGCAGATGAAATTGATGTCCGGCAATTGAAGGTTGTGCTGTTATCTCATAGTTATGAACATTTTGTCATGGAGTATCCTGCACTTTGATGACACAGTTCCCCAAAAATATAACATGAGAGGCAAATCATCTGAATAGCAACAATGTATGAGATCAATTGAGTGCTATTTAAACAAATGTTTTACATTCAAATTGATACAAGTAGCAGCTAGACTGTCAATGTTTTTCCTCAAGGAACATGTAAATCAAACCATACAACAGCTATTTGATCACAATCATTTGTCCAGTCACCTTCAGTTTAAAGGAGGAAAGAGGAGGAACGAAGCCTGCAATATGGAAATAACTTGTGGATAATTTCAGAGCCCATGCCAAATTCCTCTGTGTGACTATTGTGTACGTCATATCTCTTTTGACTACTACATCTACCTTCCACATATTATTGCTTTTAGAAAGAACGCATTACTTTAAGTACTTTAAGTATTTATGCACATACTTAACCATCAACCTAGACATTTGCAGCTCGGCCTCCGCACACACTAGACATGGTTCTGGTCCTGAGTTAGCTGCACCAGACAGTGAAGTACTCAACCTTACCCAAGCCCTGGGGGGTTGTTTGGCAAGAATGTTTACTGTTTACTGGACCCCAGCCCTGGTCATGGAAAGACAAGATGAATTTGACAGCTAATGTAAAAATAACAGACAATCGTAAATCAGGGAAGCGGGCGTGAGTCGATGATGAGAGTTAATCAATACGGGCCTGACTTTGCCATTGTGTGGAATGGCACTTCATTTATTACTGGGGGACTTGGAGGAGACACATTATTCACATTAGAGTATGCACACTTGGTGAAGGGATGGAGAGAGAGAGAGAAAGAGAGGGATGAAGGGAGGGAGCAAAATACTGTTAAAGGAGGGCGGGAGGGAGGGAGGAAGAGGTTGCTTAGTCACCGCTGTTGGCAGTTACATGCTGGGGCCCTGCTCGGACAGAGTCTGGCCTTAGCAGCATGGAACATGGTGCAGTGCAGGGACTCCATCAGATACTGTGACCACTTAATTGACAACATTTTGAAAATGCAGTCTATGCGGTGTATTGTATAGCTTTGTCATTTTCATAATTACTTCTTTTTTTGACAGCAATCATTTGACTTCAGACTTTGCATTTTACCGGGCAATAGCACCCAATGCTACTTTACACCACACGGCTTAGCACTTTCAACGTTGGATGACATTCACTTTCTAAGTAAAACCCTATAGTTGGCCCACACACATAGTGTTGGACATATTTCCAGCTAAGCTAAGGGGAAATTGCTCTTTTGGAGTGGAGAGCGGGCCGCTGCAGAGGCAGAAGTAGCACAGTATTAGAGACTGCTCCACAGTGCAAGCTAGAGGGTGCGTTGGCTGATTTGAGTGGCTCTGGCTGGGCTCCTCTGGGGAAATCGGGGCCCTGAGAGTGGGCTGCTGATTTACTCCAGGCCTAGGCTTGTCTGGCTGATGAGCTCCAGGCAGGCTGGGCCCCACACGGAGGGATTGGCTCCGACCAATATGTTCCCTTCCACTCTAAAAGACAAGGCTAATATGCTGGAACCTCAGTCTTCACACACACACACACATACACACACATACACACACCCCATCTTCCTTCATTTAAGATTCTCTCGCTCTATCTCTCCAGCCTCCTTCACTCTCCCATTGCTTTCTTCCCCTTCATATCGGACCCTCTCTATCTGTCGCTTTCTCTCTCTGTCTGCATCCCCCTCGCTCTCTCCCTTCTCATATCAGGACCTCTTTTTCCATCTGGCCTCATCTGGGGCGCCCTCTCCACTGCAGAAGCTCTCTCTCATCCCTCTTCTCCTGCTACCTCCCCGTGCTGCAGTCATTTTTCCTTCACCTGAGGCTCATTCCCGGTCCGGGGGAATGTATGGCTTTATTTGTACCGTGCTGGAGTTTTATTGGATTCCTATTGCCAGGGAACAGGAGAACACCATTTCAGATTAATCAAGGGCCAATTTAATTCAAAATTCATGAAGTGGACATCCGTCAACATGCCGGCTTCAACGTGCTCCATGTGTTCTCCAAGTGCTCCCTTAGAGCATCGGAGAACATTGGTAACTCCAGTTCCATTTCCAACCCTGATTAGAACATAGTGGTTGGTTTCCTGTGGCTCGATACTGGGTTTCAACTGAGAGATCTCACCTTTTTTTCCATTGCCAAAGGTGCATCATTAAAAGACACTGGTAGACCGCTTTCTCATAAGGGCTGACTCAACTCTTCCATCCACAATCAGACACCAATCCATAAAGGGAAGGAGAGCTGGACACCTGGTTTAATAACTCTCTTGCTACATCTTTGAGAGGCGTTTTGTAACCAGTTATTGAGCAGTCTTGTACTTGTCTCTGTAAAACTGGGGCCCTATTTTGGTGGTGCAGATCAATGAGTTAACAGCTGAAATCAATGTAATATAGTGAATCTAAGGGTAAGAACCAAAAATAAATTAAGTACAAAATATTTTTATCATTCCCCAAAATCTGTTTATGTACCGTAAATGAACATTACAAACTATAAACATGTTGTTTATGAGGCCATCTGAGAGTTGTTTTGCAACACAGACAGCTCAGTTTCAGTGGAATGTCAATTTCAGGTTTTTGGAGTGTGTCGCTTCTTTCCAGCCAATTATGCTCCAGCAATCCTGTTCCAGCCAACGCCATCGGCGTGGCTCATTTCTTGAAACCAGTGCAAATCAAACTTCAGCCAGAGGAAAGTCCAGACAGAAGAATTTGGGTCAATGTTTCTCATATTTGATTTTGCTTTATAATGTTACCTGATGCAGCTTTAATACCTCAACAAAAGCGACTGGTTCAGTTCACTACTACAACACAAGTTCACACACAACCCACAACACCTGCACCAGTTCATTGCCCAACGCATGCACACCATAATCTGCACAATGCTCGTCCACCTAGCCCCACATCCCAGACCCACCCCCCACACCCAACTGCCAGACCATCCCCCACCCCCCACAAACAACCCCCCCACTGACCCTCACAGCCAACCCCCCCACACCCAACCCCCAGACCGCCCCCCGCCCCTCACACCTAACCCCACACCCCACCCCCCACCCCCAGACCCCTGTTTTTGCCCTGACCTCCGAAAACCGGTTTGAAAATTTCACACAATCTCCCTGCACAGCAGTGGCTGCAGCAGTGCTGGGAGCCAATATGTTGCCATAATTGGGCCTGTAGCGGGGGCAGAGTCCAAGGCAATTAATCCTTTCCTCCTCTGTTGTTTGCGCCCCCGGATGGCAGTGACAGGGTGCAGAGTAATTGGACTAGATCGCCCTTGTCCCCTCCGCTTTACATTAATATCCCTCCGCCTTGGACTGTAATCCCGGCCAGGTCGAGATTCCCGCCGCTGCCGCCAATATCCACTCAGTCTCTCTTGCCCGCTCCCCCCGTCTCCCACCTGTCAACTCCCCTTCACCAGCCAAAGAGGGCTAAAGTACTGTCAGATGAAGGGAATAGATAGACGCCATTGGAATGGGGAAGACGGACGAAGGAAATGAGATGGAAAGAGAGGGAGCCGTGAAAACCAGAGGAAAGTCCCAAGCAGAATTTTATATACCTGTAAGCTGTCAACCGAATTCAAAAACATAGATCACATTTATACATGGATCCCAACCGGATGCTGACTGAGACTGATCATTTTGTGTGTTTGTAAGTGTGTGTGTGTGTGTGTTTGTGTGTGTGTGTGTGTGTGTTGAGGGGACTGCCTTGACAAATGTTCTGCCAAATTCAATATCCTTTAACAGGGAGGAAAGATCACATCAAGGTGTAGAGTCAAAGGTTGAACAGGTTGAAGGTTCAGATCACAACCAGTCTGTAAGTTGTAAAAACAAAAGGCCAGTTGACTGTATCAAGGCTGCACGCATACAAGCACAAACACACCGTAACATGCACACAGCCTCTCCTCTCTCTTTCTTCCCTCTTATCCTCCTCATCCTCCTCATTTCCTGTAATCCCCTGAAAAATCGTCCCTTTTCTGCAGTCTTCCAGGTGCTCTGGTTTTCCCTTTCCCTCCACCCCTCTCTCTCTCTCTCTTTCTGTCTCTTTCTCTCTCTCTCTCTCTCTTTCTGTCTCTCTCTCTCTCTCTCTCTCTCTCTCTCTCTCTCTCTCTCTCTCTCTCTCTCTCTCTCTCTCTCTCTCTCTCTCCTCTTTCTCTGGCTCGTATTCTGGGCAATTTCTAATCTCCTTCAGCGACTCTTCTAAGCCTAGGTGCGCTTCAAAAACAAATCAATAGGAGTATAATAGCACCGCACATGCTTTGTAATTTTGATATCATTAGTTTTCTTTTTTCCCCTCTGAGCTTCCATCTCATGCATCAAGAGAAAGAGAACGGGGCGGGCGAGAGAGAATACAGTAGAGCGCCCCTCGCAAAGTTTATTTAGTATTCTATGAATTTCAGATCAGTTATTTTTCGTAATGACACAGCAGTGCGTTCGGGGGAGGGAGAGGGTGGTGGAAGGGGGGTTGCCACGAAGGCGAGGGGAAGAAAAGGGAAAAATCAATAGGGGCTGCCGTATTTTCCCCGGCATGGCGGAGCAGGGGATCCATTGTGGAGGAATTATGATTTATGTCAGGGGTGGAAGGGCCGTCAGGGTGCGTCAGGGACGGAGGTGTGCGCCAATAATGATTAATGCCCCCCCTCTGTCCCGGAGACAACACAGCCAGCACTCTCCCCTTCTCCCACCCTCCCTCCACTGTATTCCTTCTCGCCCCCACCCAGCCAAAACACCTTGTTTTTTTCTCGCACGCACACACGCACGCACACACACACACACACACACGCGTCCAGCCTTAGGGAATCCTCTTAGCAGGCCATTCTAGCAGAGGCCCACCTCTATTTTTGTTTGCTCTGTCTTTTCCCCTCCCTCATCCCCTATCTTTCTCATTCTCTTTGCTCCCTTCACCCGTCTCCCCCCCCCCACCCCCCATCCTCCATCTACCCTAACCTCCCCCCTTCCTTTCCCTCCGTTCTGTCACTCTCTCTTTCACTTCGTCTGCTGTGCGGGGCAGGGCGTGGGGTGATGGATTCTCAACTCACCAGCCGAGGGGTAGCAGGACAGGGGCGGTCACTTTTAAGCCGGGCGTCAGCACTTTGTCTCTGCCAAAGCTGTCAGCACTCAGAGAGAGAGAGAGAGGGAGAGAGAGGGATAGAAAGAGAGAGAAATAGAGAAAGGGAAAGGTAGAGGGTGAAAGACAGTGAGTGAGACTGTTGTGAGAGAGAGAGAGAGAGAGAGAGAGAGAGAGAGAGAGAGAGAGAGAGAGAGAGAGAGAGAGAGAGAGAGAGAGGGAGGGAGAGGAAGAGAGAGGAAGAAGAGGGAGGGAGACAGAAAGAGACCGAGATAAGGCCCTTGAAGGAAATGAATAGATGGAAGAGCCCGGGACGACGGGGGACAGGAAGAGAAATGAAGTAAAGCAGAGAAGGGCGCTCATCCTCTCTGTCAAGTGAGTGGCCACATCATAGACAAAACATTGAGGAGTTAGTTTGTGTCTGCTGTGAGCCTGAAGCATGTGGCTTAACTGTCAGACACATACATTCCCTCAGTACCCCATCTCTCTTTCTCTCACATGCACACTGCACAGTACACCCAAAACTAATCTTGAGTATTGTGCTTTTTTCAGTGGCTTTATTATACCATGGTCAACATTCCCAATCGCCAACTACATGGTCACAAGCTTCATTTAGTCACGTGCAGACTAATGCATGGACGACGATCTTCTCCATTTCACCTTTGGTCCACTTCAAGAACAAGTGCCGCTAGATTGAATTTCAATAGGCGGCACACAGCACACCCAGGAGACATTCAGACCCACTCGTGCCTCCTTTCTGTGCGGGCTATTCAAGGGAGACAGTGGTGTGGAACGCCAGGCTTCACAACAGTCCTTATCATTACCTGTGAGGGCGGCCGAGCACCCTGTGAACTATATTCAAATGTGCAGTATTGTAAATTGGACAACATTTGGGGGTATGGAGAGGGGTGGGGAAGGGTGCTACTTGTGTGTACATCTCACATCAGAACCCCCCACATCCCCCCCCCAAAAAAAACTTAAAGACGGTAAGCTTCGGTTGCTTGTCGCGCATGCACATCAAAATAAATAAAGACAATCATACAATTATAAAAATGATATGAAAATGTGTTCGAAAAGAGATAGACAATCTCAGACGTCTTCTTTGCTTTCGAGATGCAAGAGAAAGTAGAGGCAGAGATTTCACAGGTAAAAAGGGAGAGGGAGATAGTGAAGCGGAATAAAAGAGAGTGCTAGAAGAATAGATGTTAGTAGCATAGAAAGGGGCACCGGTACAGGAGTGGCAGAGGGGGGGGGACGAGGGAAGGGAGCCGGGGCTGAAAACCTCATTTCCACCCTCCACTGACTCCCTCTCTACCTCTGTGTAGATTACCCTACAGCTCACGAGGCGAGTGTGTACGTGTGTGTGTGTGTGTGTGTGTGTCGATGTGACACTCAAAAAGTATATATTATGAACGCACACTCTTACAAACACTGAAGTCAGAGTCTAGCAGTAGGGCACACATTGACACAAACACCATATAGCACACTCCCCCACAAAATGCATCTGCGTGTGTGTGTGTGTGTGTGTTTGCTTGTGAATATTTGTCTGTGCCCTCCTTGAGCATTGGGCCTTTGAGAAGCCACAATGGGGCCACGGCCTACTGTACTTCGCTGTTCAATAGCAAGCCAAACTGAACCAGGAACCCCATTTGTCTGTGTATATTTCAAGGGTCTTTTTAAGTTCCATAAGTTCAGGGTCTTCTAACTTCCAGCTCCACCATTACTGTTGTCTTTCCTTATGTAGCTCAACACTGGCCGACTGTATGTGGCCAAATCCCTTTCAGATCACATCTCAAGGGTTTGGGAAGAGTCATTTCAACCAAGGATAGGACTGTTTGTAAGAGGGAATTGTGAGTGTTGTACCAACTGAAAGAGAGTGGTTTCCTTGACTTTCAGTTGCTTACTTCACAGTAGATGCTGCAGGCTCTACACACACTCTCCACACATGTGGAGAGTGTGTGTAGAACACACTGTGTTTGCTAGTATGAGGACATTTACATTTTCATGTCACTTAAGCAACTGGGCAGATACCTACTTTTCTCCATCTACTGAGTTATCTGTTACTTTACAAAGTGCCTTCTTAAGAGTACGCAACCAGAGTACAGGAATAGCTGTGCCTTGTATGAGCAGGATGAGCAGAATGAAGATTTCAGTGGAACTGGAATTGACTTATCGGTCAAACATTTTGGACCTCATATACGGTGTCTTTACCCCAAAGCAATCTATAAGATTTGAAGTTTACTTACAGTGAAATTCTTTTGTCCATGGATGAGAAGCAATGAGCTCATTTTGCTACTAAATATAGGGCTGGGAGACTCAGAGTCAGAGTTCCTGTGTCTCTGGGGCTGAGAGCTGCTATTCGACAGTTTGACCTAATTTACCGCCATCAAAGTGAGGGCTGGCGCTACAGGCTGGCACAGGCAGGAGTGTGTGTGTGAGTGAGAGAGAGAGAGAGAGAGAGAGAGAGAGAGAGAGAGAGAGAGAGAGAGAGAGAGAGAGAGAGAGGAGAGTTTGAGAAAGAGATAGATGGACAAAATGTGTGTCTTCTTTTATATATTTTTTAAGTATGTCTGTAGGTGTGAAAATACTTGTCTGTGTATGCATGTCTATGACTGCTTGTGCATGCGTGAGTGTGTGTGTGTGTGTTGCGCACAAGTGGCCCATCCGCAGGAAAATAGAGCAGATCCCAGCGGTGAAACTATTACAGCCTGTGAATTATAAAACTATTAACCAGAATGTAACTTCCAATTAAAAGATGATTCAACATTGAGATCTGATGGATGAATTTTGATTAAGTGGAGACCCCATTAGGAGCGAGGGGAGATGGACGCCGGTCGGCGGTGGCTCTACTTAAAAAGCCACGGTCTAATAAAGATTAGTCTCTTTTTTGGGCAAATTAGGGTTAATTACTTTAAATAACATGGCTGGGAGCACACTAAAAAGTGATGTTGAAATTCTCAGGACGTTTGAGGGTGGATGGAGAGGTGGACATGCTTGTCTAGCTGCAGGTATCGCAGGCTGGTAATTATCTGCTGTATACGTTAGAGAGCATGCACACAAGAATGGAAGAACATACAGCACACATATACAAATATTTTGGGTTATACCAGGGTATATCAGTCTATTCTCCTATGCTGAACTATTGGAAAATGACATATGTTGGCTTATGTTACAGACCAATAGTATTTACTGCATTGCAGAATCTTATGGTTAAAGAATCCCCAGAAACAAGCAAACCAACTATAATTTTTCCGGCCAGACTCAAGACACCTAAGCACCTACGTATACTCATCAAACTATGCAAAGTTTTCTTCAGCTATGGGAGTCAGGTGGCTGAGCGGTGAGGGAGTCGGGCTAGTAATCTGAAGGTTGCCAGTTCGATTCCCCGGCTGTGCCAAATGATGTTGTGTCCTTGGACAAGGCACTTCACCCTACTTGCCTCAGGGAGAATGTCCCTGTACTTACTGTAAGGTCGCTCTGGATAAGAGCGTCTGCTAAATGACTAAATGTAATGTAAATGTAATCTATGAACCAATATTGTCCAAACTTGTGCATGTGTGTGTTTTCAGAGTCTGATGGCAAGTGTCTCTGTGGCATATACTGTTATGACAGCTGATGTTGTCTGTCATCGATTGGTCAAACACAGAAGAGGGGGGGTGTTAGAGTAGCGACCAACAGGCGTGGCTTTCTGAGTTCACACACACTCGCGCGATAGTACACTCACACTACACAAACAAGCGTGGTATTTACCTCGCACACCAATGTATCAGTACAGCGCATCAAGATGAAAGAGGCTTCCAGCTATAATGATAACACAATATTACAATTTCCACATTCCCTCCGGCTACAAACAATGTGCCATACTCTTACTCTAACTAAAACACAAAAGAGACCACAAATTAATTGATGCTTGCACCATTTTTTTTCCCCCTGCATG